>NW_026014484.1:0-43762 GCF_020379485.1 Brassica napus | reverse complement strand
TAACAAGGAGTTCCAATCACAAGTGATCTTCTCTCCAAATGAAAAACTTGTAACAAAACTAGGTCTAGAAAAGGCTCTCTTCTCTCCTGTCAAAAACTTAGGCAGTATAATTCTACTAGGTTAAAAAAAATCGTCAGGGCATTTTGGTAATTTGGCTTGGCCTGGTTTTTAAGTCTGCTGAATCAAAATGTCGCGTCTGGTGTCTCGACATCGATCGATGGTACTTGTGTACATCGATCGATATTAATCTTCATCTGTCGAGGCATTTCCTGATATCGATCGTCAGCACTGATGCGCATCGATCGATTATTCTTCCTCTCGTCGACCTCTAAGTGGTCAGCTCGGGTGAAATGTCCTTTAAGCTCCAAAATGCTCCAAAGTCATAGCTTTACTCCGAAATGCACCTGAACCTGAAAACATACCTAGAAGAGTAGAAAACATAGATATATATATATAGTAAAATACTTATATACCATGGATAAAAATGGGTCAAATCCAAGGTATATCAACTCCCCCAGACTTACCCTTTTGCTTGTCCTCAAGCAAAACATACAGGCAGTCTCTCTGAAAGAGGTTGAAAATATTTGGGATTTAAGATTTTAAAAACATAGAAATCTTTCTCAACAATTTTGCAACCACATTTAAAAAGTCCTAATCACAAAAGCACACTATGCAATATCCTAGCTTAGCAACCATTTCTAACATAACACAACTCATCAATTCACGTCTGACATCCCCTCTACTGATTTCATTTCTTAGCATAAATATAAAGTGAATGCTTTACCTTGGGAGTATCGATCACAGGATGCAAGGATTTCAGACAGGTATCTGGAGCTGCAGGTAAAAGTTAGTTCCTAGTTTTCTCTCTCTAAATTTCTCTCTTGAGTCAAAGTCTGCTTCCATTGCAGGATCAGTGACCAGATTGGACAGGCTTCCATGAATCAAAACTTAATGGTGGTTGCCACCAAGTTCTGTTCACTTCTTTTTGACCTATATCCAAGAGTTCTTTGCGAAAGCGAGCCTTGAAGATTGCCGCCTCCAAGTCCCGTTTCGAACTCTTTTATTTGAGTCTTTATGAATCAAGCCTTAATGGTTTTAGCCACCAAGTCCTGTTCAGACTCATCCTAATTAAACAATAGATCTTATTTATATATTATTATATTATTTTTTTTTATTTTATTATATTATATATTATTTTTTTTAATACTCACTAACTAATCTAGGGTCGAAATCTAGAGAGAGAAAATGTGATAAATAATCTAAACCAGGCGTTACCTTCCAGACCTGTCTGAAGAATCCGATCCCATGTATACCAAGCCCCAAGACAAGCGGTTATGTCAGGTTTAGTGTTGGAAATCAGCTTTGGTTACTTCATACGGTTCAAGGCAAGTGTGTAGTTGATAGGTTGATCCGCTTTAGCATCTTTAGTGCTATCTGCAATCAGTAAATCTAAAATGGTGCTAAAGAGTTGGTTAGATATTCATGTTTAAATCAATATAAGATTATAGTCCCTATTTTCAATAGCTAAGCATAATTTATATTTGAATTCCTTTTTACATAAGAATAAAATAAATTATATCAGTAAATCTCCCCCCAGACTTAAATTACACTGTCTCAGTGTAACTCAGCCGGAGTTATGATGACTAGTTTATGATGTACGAAATGTAACAAGTAAGGAAGATACATCTGACCGGATTAGATATCGATCGATGGGTAAGTGTTACATCGATAGTCGTGTGGTTGCCTATGTCGAACGATGTCGACGTCTCGTCGTCGGTCGATATTCAGGTCCTCCTACTCTTGGTCTCCTAAATCTGAAAGAAATAAAACGAAAGAAATTAAATGCTAGCTAATAAAACCAAAGTAAAATACCTAATAGTGGGTTGCCTCCCACTCAGCGCTTGGTTATAGTCTTTTAGCTTGTCTGTGGTAGTGATTGGCTATTGGGTGGAGAAGCAGCTGCTTGTTGGAAAGCAAGCATCCACGTCATCTGTACGCATTCTGGACCAAGATGCAATGAAACTTCTTGTGGCCTCATCATTTCTTGTCCATTTGTCATCCATCTTCTCAAGTACTTTGGAGATGTTCTGTAGCCTTTCTTGAATGTTGTCAATGCTGACCTGGTGCCAGCCTATGTTGTCATAGGCGTATGCTGAAAGATCTGCCAGTTCCTTTTGCATTGACTCTACCGTCTTGTGTATCAGCTGCTCGCCGATTGGTGTAGACTCGGCGTCGATCGATGCGATTATGTGTTCGTTGGTCGATCTCGGCGAGTTACCATCGATCGATTTCGCTAGTGTCCTATCGATCAATGCTGATATCTGGTGTTGAGCTGCGAGTTGCCTCTGAATGGCTTTGACTTCTTTCTGTAGCCATTCTGCGTGGTTGTCTAGTCCACTGATTGTTGTCGAATGGAAGTAGATGTCATCGCAGCGTTTGTCAAGTCCATGGTGTCTAGAGCAGTGTAGATTTTGGATGTGTCGTCAACCTCTGCTGCTGTGTGAAGTAAAGGTTTCTTGCCATCGCAGGCCCTCAGCCTGTCGATCGAATTTTGCCTAAAACAATGTTCTCAATATCTTTTTAGGCATGAAGTAATTGACTAGACAATTTGTTTAAATCTATCATGACTGGTGATATAAAGCGGTCATGAATATCCTCGTAAGTCCTCAGCCTCTCATTCATGGCTGAGACTTTAGCGTCAAGCGATGTGAAGGTACACATGTCGATCGATGTGGCTGGTTGTTGGTCCTTCTTGCGAATGGTGTCCAGATCTTGCTGTAGTAGCCCGATTTTAGTGCTTAGCCAGTCCACGTTGTTGTTGAGAGGGCAGTAAACATCGTTTATCCTCGTGTCGATGTATGAGACTTCCCATTCATCCCTGTGTTGTGTTGAACATTGCGGTTCTGCAGGGATCTGAGCTGTAGGAAGACTGACGTCGATCGATGTTGCACGTGGTGCATCGATCGATGCTGAGGTCGTAGCTTCCTTCTCAAGTTGCTGACGTAAACTCTCAATTTCTGTCCTCATTTCTGCCATACATCTGAAAAGCTCATTGTAGCCTCTATCCAAAGGCTGATGTGTATCTTCGACCAATGTTTTGAGCTCCTCTCCCAGTTTCTCCTGAGCTCCACAAATACCAAACACCATCTCATTGATTTCATCTTTGGTGTAGAGTTCTGGTGCCAGTCTTGTGAGTGTGAAGGAAGTGGCATGTTCTGGAAGACAGATGTGGCTCTCTTCAAAAAGAGATGCTCTTTCCAGTATTTTCCTGATGTTGTCCTTTGTGACAGGTATCATCTCACCAGCTACGCCTCGTGCGTGTCCACGCTCATCTCTGTAGACTCCATACTCGTCCCTTTGTTCCCAAGTGAACTTTCTGGCTCCGTACATGTCGAAAGCGCGGTTCCCACATTCATACCGTCTGTCGATCGACGTCAAGTTATGCCTATCGATCAACGTTGGTGTCACCCTGTCGATCGATGTCTCCGTTGTACCATCGATCGATGTCTCCGTTGTACCGTCGATCGATGCTTGCCCTTTTGGTTGGCGTGATAGATGTGGGTTGATCTCTGTTGTGGCGACTCCTGCGTGGTTGATAGGATCTGTTTGAATGACATCTGGGGTGCCACGTTGCTGTGAGAATAGGTTTTCAGGTCCATTGGCTACTTGAAGGATGTCTGCTATGTCCTCTCTGGACACTTGTAAAATCCTTCTATCCATTGCACGTGCATTGCCATCTGGGTCCCTGAAAATACCAAATTCATCAGGTGTTAGAAAACCGTAATCAATGTTTGCATAATCATTCAATTTAGAAATAGAAAGATTTGGGTTTAGAGTAGTATCGATCGATGTAGATACAATTGCATCGATCGATGGCAGAGTAATTTCTGCAGAACTTGTGTTCTTGAGATGATTGCCCTTCATGGATTTTTCTGTTGATGTAGAAGGAAGAGTGTTCATCTTTTTTGCTTGTGTGTTTGCTCTGACGTGTGTAGGTGGTTTCGGAGGTGCAAAACGATTTATATAGGTATCTATAAACCTAGTTGGGGAGGGAATATTCTCCTGCTCCTGAATTTTCGCTGCGGCGTGAATATCGATCGATGTTCCTTTACGGGTGTCGATCGATTGTTTTGCTGGACGAGGGTGGGTATCGACCGATGTGGAGTGCACAGCGTCGAACGATGTTGGAAGCGTGTTGGTGAACTTGTGTGTTTCAAGTCTTTCATCCTGCAAAGACATTTCTATTGCACGTTCTTTCCAATAATCCTCACTGTATTCCTCCGTATTTTCCTCATTAGGTGAAGTAATTACAGTGTCAACTGCAAAACTTTCATGGGAACCACTGTCTGCCCAACTGCCTATGGAATAATCATCATGTCCTCTCTTGCTTGGAGGTTGGAAGGAAAAATGTTGGTAACAATGATTAGGTGAAGCGAAATGGTCAACTGGGTGCATTACGCCGAGTGACGTGTTGTTGCGGTCATCGGTCACCGTTGACACATTGGAATCGATCGATGGAAAGGTTGGGGTGTCGATCGATTCTGAGTACTCTGTTTCGTACTCCGATTCATACTCTGCTCCACAATGGCATGCGCCAATGAAGCCGAGTTCTTTTCCATAATCCACAGAATTAATGACCTTTCTCTTAGGTCGGATGGGGTCGTAGTGGATGTTTGGATCTATGAGCGTTTGACACAATTTGTTTTTGTTCATGTCACCTACGGTTCCTACTGTAGCTAGGAAAGATCTTCCAAGCAGAAGTGAAGAGTTCTAGTTAAGCTCGATGTCTAGGACATGAAAATCTACAGGGACAAGGGAATTACCAATCTGTACCTCCAGATCTCTTATGATACCTCCTGATCGTTTCTCTGAAAGATCCACGAAGGTGAAGGATTCCGTTGAGGGTTCGATGGTCAAACCAAGCTGGTCTGCCATGATCCTAGGGAGGATACTAACTGATGCTCCTGTGTCACACATTGAATGGGGAAATTCAACACCCTTGACTACGCATGGTATTGCAAACTTCCCAGGATCACTCTTCTTCGTCAATGTGATTCTGTGCTTCATCTTCTCTCTGACTTGATGAAACATTCTCCTAATGTCCTCCTCGGGTTACCTTTGTTTCTCTGAAGAACATCCACAACCGCTGTGTGAAGTAAGCTTCATCAACAGGTTTTTCGATTGGGATTCTGAGGACTCGTTTAGTGAAACCATCCATCTCCTTATCGTTAGCTTCCCTCTTAAGGTTTTTAGGAATCTTCTCCTTTCTTTTCCTTAACCTTCTCCCTTCAGATTCTTGTTCTTCTTGAACTGATTCTGGTGAACTATTTAAAGGGTTGGGTTTGCTAATGGTTTAGGTGGTGGTCTGAGTGCGTTGATGTAATCATTATCGATTGAGGGTAACCGCACTCGGTATGTCAGAGGTGCTTGTCGATCGATGGGAGGTGTGTTGTGACGATCGACGTCGGACTTACTCTGTCGATCGATGGTTGGCTTAACCGATCGATTGATTTTTTTCATAGAAAGGGGAGGGTGGGTGAGGATGCTTAGGTGCAAATTCTTCATGAGTTAGAATTCGAACCGCATTGCATTCAGTCGATTTGGCAGATGACGTCGATCGATGACTGGAGTAATCCGTCCATCGATCTTCATCATGGTCTGTCGATCGATGCAAGTTCATCGACATCGGTCGACACCATTGGGATTCGCCGAGACTCATGGAGCTTTCGATTTCGAAATCTCCTTCCTCAAGCTTTTAATTTCTCACCACTTGCCAGAAATCATCATCTATGATGGCATTTATGTGGTGTTTTCCTTTGTCGGTTCCTGCCTCTCTAGCGAAAGCTTCTTGCCTCTTTATAGTCTCGCCCGTCTGAATTACTTGGGTTTCAAGTTTTCTAACCTGAGTCCCTAAGGTCTTGATTTTGGTGTTCAGATTGTTGTAGGCGGAGTCTATCTTACCTTTGAAATCCACGGTGATTTGTTGTTGTCCCAACAGTACTCGATCAAGCATCTCTTCGATCTTGCTTTCCTAAGTCTGGGGTGGTGGATTTTGGTAGTAAGAGTTCGAGTAGCTCTTGTGTTGTTGAAGGGTTTTTGAAATTGTGAATTTTGGTTACTTCTTTGGCCATTTCCAAAGAAGTTTCTGGTTCCGCCCTGGTTTCCAAATTTATGGAATCCGGTACCTCCGATGTAGTTCACATTTTCTTCTCCTTCCGTATCTGCTACTTCTCCTTCAGCTGAACAGACTTGCTTCCTAAGAAGCTCGTGCACCACATCTAACTTAGCTCTTACTTCGTCCAGCTGTTCCTTCCCGATAGAGGCTACAGACTTCTTCCGTTCAGAGTCAGTGTCTTTGGTGCTGCTGCTGTTAGCAAGGTTTTCGATAAGTCTCACAGCTTCCAACGAATTCCGAGTAGTGAAGTTTCCTTCACTCGCCGTATCAAGGGCCATTTGATACTGTAAGGCGAGACCTCGGAAGAAAGTGCTTAGCAGCTGCACTTCGTTAAATCCGTGGTGTGGACAGTCTCGCTGGAAGAACCTAAATCTAATCCACGCATCTTTGAAGGACTCTCCAGCCTTCTGCGAGAATGTGGAAATTTTGTTCCGAAGTTCTTCAGCGCGCGCCTAATCGAAGAACTTTCGTAAGAAAGCATTCTTGATGTCGCTCCAGGATGTTAAAGATCCTGTGGGTTGCTGCCTAAGCCAGTGAATCGCTTCTCCATTCAGCGTGTATCTGAAGAGCTTGCACAGCAGGTAATCTTCGGGGACTCCTTCCATCCGAATAGCAGCGATTAGATCTTCGAACCGTTCCAAATGGTCCATAGGATGCTCGTACGGTAACCCAGAGTAGGGTAACTGCGACACGAGAGTGTAGTATTGAGGCTTCAGCTCGAAATTCTGCTTCTGGATCTCTGGAAGTCGAATAGCTGATCTGCTGGAATAGTACTCATCTGGGCGATTGTAGTCGGCCAGTGGTTTCGATCGAGCGTCCTCATCTACAGGTTGAGCAGCTCCTGTAGCATCAGCATCAGAGATTAAAGTTCCCTGAGCATCTATTTTCTGACCTGTTGCATTACGCAGATGACCGGCCTGGTCATACAGGTTTCCGTTTTCGTCCTGAGTTAGAATAATAATGTTTACCATTTTTGACGACACGGTATCGATCGACGTACGCGGTGTAGTATCGATCGTTGTCGAATGATTGGGATCGATCGACGATGATGGTCTGGTGTTGATCGACGGTTGGTTGTGCGTATCGATCAACGACGAAGTGGTTGCGTCGAGCGTTGTGGAACGTTGACCTCTACGGATGGTGCATTCCAAATGAACAGGATCGTCTGAGAACATCAAGTCTTTCTCCTTGTTGCTTCTGGTACCGCTGGGCATGCACCTGCAAAGACAAGAAAAAGATTATTAGAAAGGGGGTAAAGAAAAGAAAAAGAATTAATATAACTAAATCTAATGGCGATCAAAGCTCCCCGGCAACGGCGCCAAATTTGATACCACTCAAATTACCATAAGGAGTGTTACTCTCATCAAAAGAGGTTCAGATGTAGTACTTAGGGATCGAATCCACAAGGAGCTAGGGAACAATCAAATCTAGTGTTTATTAATTCTAAAGGTTGTAAATGTTTAAATGAAATAGTAATAGTAACAATGCGAGTAAATAATAAATATAACTTGGTTGGAAATGATATTAGATGCAGGGCCACTATTCAGGTGTTGGAGATTAAAATACCTATAGATGCCTAACTGTTGCATGCATGATATATTAGAACCCTTAATCCGTCATAGCATAAAATGGAGATATTCCTCTTTTTCCGATCTTCGTAATTATCCTCAAAATTTCGTATTTATCCGCGGAAACTTGACATTTATCCTTCCTTGCGCGCCAAGCATAAACCGTGCTACGGTATACGGGCTTTTGTCTGAGAACAGCAAGTCTTTCTCCTTGTTGCTTCTGGTACCGCTGGGTATGCACCTGAAAAGACAAGAAAAAGATTATGTTAGAAAGGGGGTAGAGAAAAGAATAAGTATCAATAAAACTAAATCTAATGGAGATCAAAGCTCCCCGGCAACGGCGCCAAATTTGATACCACTCAAATTACCCTAAGGAGTGTTACTCTCATCAAAAGAGGTTCAGATGTAGTACTTAGGGATCGAATCCACAAGGAGCTAGGGAACAATTAAATCTAGTGTTTATTAATTCTAAGAGTTGTAAATGTTTAAATGAAATAGCAATAGTAACAAGCGAAGCAAATAGTAAATGTAACTTGGTTGGAAATGATATTAGATGCAGGGCCACTATTCAGGTGTTGGAGATTTTAATATCTATATATGCCTATTTGTTGCATGCATGATATGTTAGAGCTCAACCGCTTAACTCAGTGATCAGCTGTCGCATGTTTCACTGGTTAACAGGCTAGACCTCGTGTCTTAACGGTTATTATGTTGACAACGAAAGAGTGTCGATTGACGGTCCTATTGGGACGTCGACCGATGCTGACTGATACTCTTGTGTTGCACAATGTATGTGGGAATTCAATACCCTTCACCGTGCATGGTACTGCAAACTTCCCAGAATCACTCTTCTTCTTTAGTGTAATCCTCTTCTTCATCTTTTCTCTGGTCTCACAGAACATTCACAATCTATGGATAAAATAAGCCTCGTCAAATGGTTTTTCTAAAGGAATCCTGAAGACTCTCTTTTGAAAACTTTCCATCTCCTTCTCATTAGCTTCCCTTTTCAGATGTTTAGCAACTTTTCCATTTCTCTTCCTCAAGGTTATCCCCATAGAAACATTATCAACCTCCATAGGCTATGCTGCATCATTTGAATGTGGAATGGTGTCCTCTGGTGGTTTATCTGAAGGTTTGGGTCATGGCCTGAGTGCGTTGAGACGGGCGACGTATATCTTTGGCATTTGCACTCAGTATGTGAAAGGTGCGTGTCGATCGATGGGCGCTGGAGGTTGTCGATCGATGGCAGTTTCTCTCTGTCGATTGATGGAGGGAATTGTCTGTTGATCAATTTTGACATAAACAAGACTGGGCTGATGTGGGTGTCTTGCTGCGAACTACTCGTGAGTCAGGATCCTCACAGCATTGCAAGATGCGGGTGACTCTGTGGTGTCATTGATCTATGCGCTGGAGAGCCTGTCGATCAGTTTTGATTGAAGTCTGTCGATCGATGTTCGAGGTTCCGCGTCGATCAACACCAATGCGATCCGCCGAAACTCATCGAGCTTTCTACTCTGAAATCTCCTTCTTACAGCTTCTCCTTCTTCACCACTTGCCAGAAATCATCATCTATGATGGCATTCACGTGGTGCTTCATTACATCATCTCCTACCCCTCTTGTTAAGGCTTCTGGCCTCTTAAAAGCTTCTCATGTCTGAACAACCTGCATCTCCAGCTTCTTTACATGAGTGTTCAAAGTTTCAAACTTTGTGTTCAGGTTGGTGCAGACAGAATCAATCTTCCCATTGAAGTCCACCGTCATACTCTGCTGTCCCTCAAGAACCTTATCAATCATGGCTTCAATCTTTCTCTTTTGAGTAGGTGGTGGTGGCTTCTTGTTGAAAGAGTTTCCATAACTCATGTTGTTGCTGTAGTTGTTGTTGTAGGGTTTCTCTGCTGCGAGCTCTGATTGAAATTACTTCTCTGTCTATAGAAGTTTCCATTCTTGTTTCCAGACCTCTGAAATCCAATTCCTCCAATGAAGTTCACATCTTCTTCTACTTCTGCTTTACCCTCTGTGTCTACAGCTTCTGCATTCTCAAATAAGCAAGCCTGCTTTCTGAGAAGCTTGTGAACACTGTCCAGCTTTGCTTTCAACTCATCCATTCCCAAGGATGGTTGAAAATCTCTTCCTCTCAAAATCAGTGTTCTTGGTGTTGTTGCTGGATGCTAAGTTCCCATCGGTGGAAGCATCAAGAGCCATACTTTACTGCAATGCCTCTGGAGAAAATACTGAGCAGCTGTACTTTGTTGAATCCATGGTGTGGGCAATCTCTCTGATATGACTTGAATCTGATCCAGGAGCTTCTGAAAGACTATGTAGCCTTCTGAGTGAATACGACAATCTTGCTCCTCAAGTCTTCAGCACGCGCTTCATCAAAGAAGTTGCATAGCAACGCATTCTTGATGTCGCTCCAGGATGTGAGAGATCTTGGTGGTAACTGCTTAAGCAAGTGTGACGCCTCTCTAGCAAGTGAGTACTTGAAGAGCTTGGAAAGTAGGTAGTCCTCAGAGACTCCCTTGACTTTAATAACATATATGAGATCCTTGAACCTCTCCAGATGGTCCATAGGATGCTCTTGAGATAACCCATAGTAGGTGTCTGTCCCACGAGTGTGTAGTACTGCGGCTTCAACTCGAAATCCCGTCTTTGGATAGTTGGAGGACGAATAGCTGATCTGTTGGTGTAGAACTGATCTGGACGGTTGTAATCAGCTAGTGCTCTGGGTCGAGCAGCCTCATCTACAGGTAAAGTAGTACCTATAGTATCAGTATCAGACTCAGGGATTGCAGCCCCCTAAGCATCTATCCTTTGACCTGCTGCATTACGCAGATGACCTTCCTGGTCACGCAGGTCTCCCTTCTCATCACGTACAAGTATCAAGGTCGCAACCATGTCTTGCAGCACAGTATCGATCGATGTTCAGACTGAAGTATCGATCAACGTTGGGTGGACGATATAGGTCGACGGAAGAGTGTCTTCGGTCAACGGTGGTGAGCGAGTGTCAGTCGACGAGACTAGTGTCGGGGTCGATGATAGCTGACGAACATTGAGCGACGAGCTAGTGTTGTTGTCGATCGATGAGGAACATATTCCCTTGCGGATTGAACGTTCCAAGCTTGCATGATCTGATGAGAATAGCAGTTGAGTTTCCTTGTTGCTTCTGGTACTGCTGGGCATGTACCTGAAAAGACAAAAAAAAAATGTTAGAAAGTGTTTTTAAGAAGAAACCTAGACTAAATCTAATTAAATCTATCAAGCGATCAAAGCCCCCCGGCAATGACCAATTTTGAAATAAAAGTATGTAAAATTACCTAATAGTGAGTTGCCTCTAACTCATCGCTTTGTTATAGTCATTTAACTTGACGTTGGAAGTAGGTTGGCTAGTAAAGAGGTGGATGACTACTTGTTGGGAAATAAGTGTCTACATCTTCTTTGCTCATCTGAAACCATGTACCAGTGATGCTTCTTATGGCTTCATCTCCTCTGGCCCACTGATATTTCAGTATCTCCTTATCAACCTCATTGACATGCATCCTTTTCTGAAGGTTATTGAGGCTTTGCTGGTGCATTCCAAGTCTGACCACAGTTGTTTCACAAGGTCCTTCAATCTCTGGAAAAAGTCTTCTCGCATCAAGTCTTGAGAAAAATTAATCTCATCAAGCTTGTCTTGTAACAACTTCACTGTGACCAGCCGTTTCTTCAGATATTCGTATCCACCGTCGATCGATGGTCGAGTACGACTCTCGATTGATACTTCAGATCGGATTGCATTTTGTCTCTGGATCATGTCCATCTCCTCTTTCAGCTAACCCATGAGTGTAGTCAGCCTCTCAAAGCTGTCATTAAGAGGGTAGTAGACATCATCGAGCCTCCTGTATGTATCATCTAGTGACATCTCTTGGGTTCTGTAGATACCATATACTATATCATCGATATCTGCTCCGCTGTAGCTTCTTAGCTTGGGCAAGATTCTATTGAACTTCTCTGCTTGCTCTGGTAGACAAATACAAGCTGCCTCATATATTGTAGCTCTTGCCATAATATCTCTGATGTCTTCCCTTGATACATGAATGATTTTTCCATCTGGTGCTCGTGCATATCCATGCTCATCTCTTGATATCACTCAAATTACCCTAAGGAGTCAATTACTCTCTCAAATAAGAGGTTCAGTTGTAGTACTTAGGGATCAAATTCACAGGGAGCTAGGGTACCTAATAAATCTAATTAAGTTGATTAAGCTAGGTTGATTTTTATTAAATGTAAAACACAGGTTTGTGAGCAAGTTAATTGCTCGATTGATTGATTGAGATTTTGGTACTTAGATGAAAATAGCTAGACTTAGGGCTTTTATTCAGGTAGTCAGGATTATAATCCTACAGATGCCTAATAAGTTGTATGCATGATATTATAGAGCTCAACACTTAATAACAAACCATTAGACTTTCACTTTATAGGTTTATCTATTGACCAGTCTCGATTGATTATTCTATAGGAATATCGATCGATACATTTATTGAAACGTCGACCAATTATTCGATTGGAATATCGATCGACGCCTTTGGTCAAGCGTTAATACGCGGATTGAATATGCTCGCTAAGCTTCCTAGACCGGCTCTCGCCTTACTCTAGCAATCTTAGCTTAGTTAGGATGGATTCAGGGTGAGATGTAAGCTATCATCTATGTCTACAACTCCTAGGACAAGTTCTAGGTAGCTAATCTAGAAACATGCATAGATAAATAACGTATAAGAACCTATTTAAACCCTAAATCTAACAAAGAGAACTACTAAGATATGGCTAAGCAATTCAGAACAACAATATGGCATAAAAACGGCATAGATAAATAGACATATATATATATATATTAATGGAGTTCCAATCACAAATATCTTTGGATATTCTCTCCAATCTACTAAAAATCTTAGAAAACCTTTTCTGTGAAATTAGTAAAACAAGAAAGCACACTTTGCCTTTAACATGTTGGCAAAGTTTATATAATTAGGTTAAAACTCGTCAGGGACAATCTTGTAAATAGGTGAAGACTTGGGCTCTAAGTCGGCTGAGACCAAACGAGCTTTCTTCGCGCTTCGCTGTCGATCGATGTCATGGTGTGAACATCGATTGATTATTCTTCTTCAATGTCGACAAATGGTCGTGCTCGATGATCATTCGGGTGCTTACTCGAAATATCTCCAAAATGCTCCAAAATCATCACTTTCCTGCAAATCACTCATGATCATATAAATATACTAAATGCACTCTATAATATAATAATTAGTAGTTAAAACACTTATAAACCATGGGTAAAAGTGGGTCAAATCCATGGTATGTCATCTCTGTATACACTGTCGGAATCGTAAGCTCTCTGTCTAAACTCGATTCATCCTTTGATCGATAGTTCATTGTAAACTCTTTTCATCGTGTGGAAGAAGTTTCTGGATCCTTTCATGGCAATGATGTCTGCAACATTTTTCTTGGATATGTTTAGAATACGTCCATCCATGTCTTGTGCTTGACCTTCTAGGTCCCTGAAAAATACCAAATTCATCCGGGGTTAGATAATTATAATCTGTATTATTCTCTGTTTGTACTTCGGAATCTGGTATGTGGTGAACGTCGATCGATGCCTTGATGTTACTGTCGATCGATGTTGCTTCGTTTGTTGCATGCGATGTGTGGAGAACTCCTTCATCGTCCATGCCAGGACCATGGTATTCAATCATCTTTTCCTTGTGGTAGTCCTCATCATACTCACTAGATCGCATATTGGGTAGTGCAATGTCTACTGCAAAGCTCTCGTGATAGCTATTGTTTGCCCAACAAAAGATTGAATAATTGCATTCTCTGTCAATCGTACCATCAATCTGATAGTCTATCGATTTTGGATGTTCACTGTTGATTGCAAAACTCGGGTAGCAGTGTTCTGACAAAATGGAGATTTCATTCGTAGGGCTACTATCGATTGATTTTCCAGGATTGTTGTCGATCGCTAACTGAAGGTCACTGTCAATCGATTGATGAGGTTGGCTATCGAATGATGATTCATACTCCGATTCCTCATCATCTTCGTGATTGCAGTGGCAAGCTCTAATGAATCCAAGATTATCTCCAATCTCCATGTAGCCTGTTTGTAGCTTGGAAACTCTAATCGTATGATAGTAGACGGTAGGGTCTATGAGTGTTTTGCACAACTTGTTGGTTTGCATGCCGCATACTGCTCCTATAGTAACCATGAAGGCTCTCCCAAGTAATAGAGAAGAATTTCAGTTAAACTTGATGTCCAAGACATGGAAGTCTACTGGAACTAAGGCATTACCAATTTGCACCTCAAGGTTTCTGATGAATCCTCCTAAGTTCCTTTGAGAAGAATCCACAAAGGTGAATGAATTCTCTGAAGGCTGTAGCTTCATACCTAGATGGTCTGCCATCACCTTAGGCATGATGCTGACTGAAGATCCTGTGTCGCAGAGCGCACTAGGGTAGTCAATGCCTCCTATTATACTACAAACTTTGTAGGATCACTCCTCTTCTTCAGTGTAACCCTCTGTCTCATCTTCTCTCTGACCTTGTGGAACATTCTCTTAATGTCCTCTTCAGTTTCTTTGGTCTCTCTGAAGAATATCCACAACTTGTGGGTAAAGTAAGCCTCCTCAAATGGCTTATCCAATGGGATCCTTAGAACCCTCTTTCAGAAACTCTTCATCTCCTTATCATTGGCTCCCCTCTTCAGATGCTTGGGAATCTTTTCCTTCCTCTTCATCAAGGTTTTTCCTACAGTAGCCTTATCAACTTGCATTGGCTCTGCTGCATCCTCTGATTGCTCATTAATGTTATCTATTGTTGTCTTTGAAGGTTGATATGGGTTTCTGAGTGCATTTAGTCGTGCTACATCTATCTTGGGTAGTTGCACTCGATAGGAGAGAGGTGCTCGTTGATCGATGAATGAGGTTGACTATCGATCGCCGGTTGAATCTCTTTGTCGATCATGGGTCATGATTCTGACCGTCTCGCATGATGCAACTGACTCCATCGATCGATTTGAACATCTGGTGTTGATCGGTGTTCATCCCATTCCATCGATCGATGTTCATATCTCGGTGTCGGTCTACACCAATGTGAACTGCCGAAACTCATGGAGCTTTAAACGTCAAAGTCTCCCTCATGAAGCTTCTCCTCATTAACCACTTGCTAGAAATCATCTTCTATGATAGCATTCACGTGGTACTTCAGTGCTTCATTACCCTTGATGAAAGTTTCTTGCTTCTTAACAGCTTCTCTTGTCTGAACCACTTGTGTCTCTAACTTCTTCACATGTGTGTTCAAAGTCTCAAACTTTGCATTCAGCTCAGTGTAGACAACATCTATCTTCCCATTGAAATTCACCATAAGCTTCTGCTGACCCTCAAGAACTTGATCAATCATTGCTTCTATCTTGCTCTCTCTAGTCTGTAGTGACACATTCTGATAGGACGAATTTCCATAGCTCCTGTTGTTGTTGTTGTATGGTTTCTCGAACTGTGAATTATGGTTGAAGTTACTCCTCTGTATATTCCCATAGCAGTTTCTGTATCCATTTTGATTCCCATGCTTCTGATTCCAAGGCTTCTGATTCGGAAAACCTGTACAACTGATGAAGTTCACATTTTCTTCCAGATCTCCATCACCGTTTATCTCTACACCTTCCATATCTTCTGAAAAGCTAACTTGCTTCTTAAGAAGCTTGTGAACACTATCCAGCTTAGCTTGAACATCGTCCAACTCCTCCTTTCCTAAAGTGGCCAATTTTCTTCTCTCAAAATCAGTGTTCTTAGTGCTATTGCTAGATGCCAAGTTATCAATCAGTCTCACAACCTCTTCTGGATTTCCAGTATTGAAATTCTCTTCATTAGTTGTCTCTAGAGCCATCTGATATGCCAGCGCGATGCCTTTGAAGAAAGTGCTGAGCAGCTGCACTTCGTTGAATCCATGGTGTGGACAGTTTCTCTGATAGGACTTGAATCTGATCCAGGTGCTTCTGAAAGACTTTGGAGGCTCCTGAGTGAATGTAGCAATCTTGCTCCTTAACTCCTCCGCTAGTGATTCATCAAAGAAATTGCGCAGGAACGCATTCTTGATGTCGGCCCAGGATGTGAGAGATCTTGGTGGTAACTGCTTTAGCCAGTGCAAAGCTTCTCGAGCCAGTGAGTACTTGAAGAGCTTGCAGAAAAGGTAGTCCTCGGGGACTCCATTAGCTTTAGTGGCAGAAACCAAATCCTCTAACCGCTTCAGATGGACCATAGGATGCTCGTGTGACAAACCACAGTAGGGCGTCTGCGCCACAAGTGTAAAGTACTGGGGTTTGAGCTCGAAGCTTGTCCTCTAAATATAAGGGGGACAAATAGCAGATCTGTTGGCGTAGTTCTGATCTGGGCGATTATAGTCAGCAAACGTTCTGGGTCGAGGAGCATCGTTTATAGCTTGAGAAGCTGCAGCAATATCATCATCTTGATCAGGAATTACAGCCCTCTGATCATCTAACCTCTGACCAGCTGCATTATGCAGATGACCCTCTTGGTGATTCAGGTCTCCATTCTCATCCTTCTCTAGGATTAGTGTCGCAACCATGTCTTGCGGACTGGTGTCGGTCGATGTTCTGACTGAAGTGTCGATCGGCGGTGTGACACCCCCGATCATAGATAACCAGAAATGACACGGTCGATGTTCCCTGATGGTCGACCCGAGGTTCTCGAAATAAATCCGATCGCCTTAGACCAACAACCAAAGAACACAGACGCTCCTATCGGATATTAGTCTAGGCTTTTCAACCCGATAAAGCAATATTCGATAGTTAGTTCGTCCCGGACAAGGACTGATATCATATGAGAAGTCGTGATTTATAAACATCTTTTATACATTATTTATTTACTTTAAAAATCTTACAAAGTGTTATGGTTTTATCCTATGGCCTATTGCCCAACAACATTTTAAGTAAATATACATCAAAAGGTACATTTCAAGGACAACAAAACACTACCGCTGGTTGGCCGTTCCTTCCGTCCAAAAAGTAAAGTGTCTCCCGCCTAAGGGTTACCTGGACACACGAATGAGTCATGAGCAACTAATTTACTCAGTGAATCTAGAATCACAACACAATCAATAATAAACCAAACAGTTATCAAATGCATATACATGATCATCCAAGTACTAGTACTATAATTTAATATCGATCATCATTGTGAATTCCTATTTTAAACATCACTTCCACAAGACCCGTCCGTTACCATACTCATATAATACAATATATATACTAGACCCGAGAAACCACTAAGGCTAACCGAGACTAGTGAGTTAGCATCACCATCATTGTCGAATGTCCGGTATGAACAATCCGACACTGCATCGTCATGCAATACACGGTCTCCAGGGAGCTACCCCATCATCGTGTCTTCATGACCTTGTTCCGTTCGCAGGAACAAGTCACGGTAATGCGGAGGCTTTAGGGATAGTGAATATAACAAGACTTCACATGATTTTACTTCCATAATTATTCTAAAATTAATCCATAATTAATCCTTAATTAATCATAATTAACTCTTAATTAATCATAATTAACTCTTACTTAATCCTAGATTAATCCTTAATTAATCTCATATTAATCTTTAATTAATCCAAGATTAGTACTTAATTAATCATGATTAGTCCTTAATTAATCTCAGATTAATTCTCAATTAAACCAAGATTAATTCTTAATTAAACCAAAATTAATTCATAATCAAAACCATGATTATTTCATAATTAAGATTAATACTTGAGAACAAGTACTATGATTATGATTAACGTCACTTTAACCTTTTGATTAATCTTCAAGTGTAAGTGTTTACACTAAGTAAACACCCTACACTTCTTAAAGGATTCAAAGACTTTACTATCTAATTGAGATACTACAATTTAAAGTCAATCATGTACTCATTCATGATCTATCTCATCTTCTATCTAGACTCACCTAAAGAACAGTCTTGAAACTGGCTTGGACAAGACTTGAGTTCCTCTTGAACAAGGCTGAAAGGACAGGATGGGACTAGCAAAGCTCCACACCTTAGCTGATCAAAACAGAGCAAGGTTTGGTTCAGAACATCAACAAATCTGACAGTTCGGTTCAGGCTAAACTACTTAAATCAATTCAGTTCAAGCTCGGTTACTCTCATACCAGATCAGATCAGTTGAGTTATTTTCAGTTAACAACAGTTCAGGACAAGATCAGACTGAGTTCAGTTTGGTTTAAGTCCAATCAATCCATAACAGCTTAGCAAACTGTTTTAAGAGATGAATTCAAACCGAAACTAAACAAGAACTGGACTGTATCATAACTTATACAACTGATCCGACCAAGATCTAAGGTAGCCATGAACTGTTCTGATCAGATACTGACTGAGGCTAGGAGACCAAAGCTTACCAAGACGAACCAAAGGACTAGATGGCCTCAGCTGATCCTCTTCTCCAAGGTAAACTTGTGGCTGGACTGATCAAAGAGAAAGATCAAGGTCTGATCATGATCTGAACTTAACTAGGTCTAGGGTTTTATTTAAAAAATCTCACCTTCTGATCTTTCTCAAGAACCAAACTGAACTAGGGTTGAAGATTAGATCACCACCAATTTTTTCTTGATTTATTTTCCTGATTTTTCTCACTGATTTTTCTGTTCTTCTTTCTCTCTTTCTCTCTGAAATTTTCTAGGTTTTTCTGCAGGGTTCTGAACGTGGGAAGCAGCTGGAGAGGGGTTAAATATGAGGTGAGCTTGATTCAGGTGAGGGTTTCACTCAGGACAAAGCTAAGCTGAGTGGGGACAGCTGGCCAGCTGCTTCAGCATTCTCAGAACAAGCTGCTGTCGTTTCCTTAACCTGAAGAAACTCCAGTCCTTTCATGTGCTTCTCACATGACAATGTAAGAAACAAGGCAAGCAAGCAGCTTGTGATTGTCATGTGCCAGTTACTGAAGAAGCTAGGCAAGCACGCAGGTGCAAGTCTAAGACTGAATAACTGAACAAGCAGGCTGGTGGAAGACATGAGTCTGGTCCAAATTAATTAGGCAGTTGGTTGATAATTTTAAATAATTTTCAACCAAATATTCGACCAAAATATTTAAGACTCGGCCAAACTATCAAGTGAAGGTCTTTCGACCACAAGACAGTCCCGTCGAGAAATTAATCTACCGGGTCGATTTTTATTTTTATTAATCATGGTCGAACCAACTAAAAACTGGTCGAGCGGGATTTTTCTCGACCAAAAATTTATTGGCTCGTGAGGGTTATAACAGGCGGTATCTCACAAGTGTCGGTCGAAGGATGAAGAGTATTGGTCGATGTTTGCTGAGAAGACGAACGGGTGTTGTTGCCGATCGATGCATATCTCTTTTCTTTGCGTATCGTGCGTTACAAGAGTGCAGGGTCTGAGAAAAGCAAGGATATTTTCTTGTTGCTTTTGTTACTGCTGGGCATACAGAAGTTAAGAAATTTTTTTATCAGTTTTTGTGTAACAGAAAAAGTTAGACTTAAAACAGCCTAGACAAGATCTAATGGCGATCAAAGCTCCCTAGCAATGGCGCCAAATTTGATATCACTAAAATTACCTTAAGTGACTTGTATTCTCTCAAACAAGAGGTCAAGTTGTAGTATTTAGGGCTCGAATCTACAACAGTTTATAATTTAAGCTAGATCAATTATGAAAATAATAAATTGTAGTGGTGAACAAGGTAGTTGTTCAGTTGATTGGATTGAGGTTTTGTAAACAATTATGAGAAAACGTTAGGCTTAGGGTTTCTATTCAGGTAATCATGATTATAATAGTATATAAGCTAGTGTAGTTTATTGAATATTCTAGATATCAAACAAAGTAATATTCTATCAGCTGTCGTTTAGAATATCTATTGTCTGGATCTCAGATCTCAACTGTCGTTTGTTGATCTGCATAAAGTTTCGATTGATAATATGGATAATCGGTCGATACACCTTTCAGAGCGTTGATCGATATACCTATAGGGTTGTCAATCGATGTTCCTTCCAGCAAGCTTTACGGAGCGGGTTTGACATATGTTCACTAGGTTTCTAGATAAACTTACGTTTGTTTCTAGCAATCCTAGCACAATGTGAATTCATTCAGGTAACAAACCATGCTTCTGGTTGCGCCTAATTTTACTAATATGAAGGTTCTAGTTAGGCACTCTAAAACACAAGCAATAAGAGCAATTCAACTGATGGATATTACAAACAACTCAGCAATCTATATTTGGGACTAATCCTTCATAATCCTATTTGAACTCTACACCTAATAAGGTGAATTACTCAGACATAGCAAAACAATTCATAACAAATAATATAAAGGAAAGCATAAATAGATTAAGGTTAGAAATACTAGAGTTCCAATACAAATCTCTTAAGGAGTCTTGGATCTCCTCTCCAAATCAACTAAAACATTTGCTGTGTAAAACTAGAAAAGTAGGAAAAGCGTAGAAAGCGTGTGGTACCTATTGTGGGAACCGAAATTCGCACTCTCGATTTTCGTTTAAATAAGGAAACTAGGAAAACCCTACTTTCCCAAAGGACCCGGATATCTGTTAATTACCACACGTCAAGCAATCAGAACACGAGAATAACAACGATAAAAATAAGAAATCGAAAAGAGAGCAAAGTAGATATTTATTCCGAATCTGCGTATGAGCGTTACAACAAGGTATAAGCCTGGGCTCGAGAGCTGTCGGCGAGATTCCTAGTTCTAGCAACCCTAAGACGGCTAAACCTAATTGAGTCGCAGCTCGAAATAACAAAAACGGAAAATTGCCTAAATTGCTCTAAGTGCTAAGTTTGCTCTGAAAAAGTTCCCTCCTCTGCTCCTCGCCTAGGACTCCTTATATACTAGCTCCAAGGTTGGTTTACGCTTTTACTCTTCTGCCCTTAAGCCGTCATAGCATAAAAATGGAGATATTCCATTTTTCCGATCTTCACAATTATCTTTAAAACTTCCGTATTTATCCGCGGAAACTTGACATTTATCCTTCCTCGTGGGCCAAGCGTGAACAATGCTGTGGTTCACGGGCTTTTGGTTAGGAAAAATCGTAGGATGGGCCTCGAGTCGTGTTTTAGGTCCCTTTGGGCCGTTCTTCCGACTCGACACGTTTACTACGAGTTTTCCGCGGTTTCTAATCCGCGAAGTTTGATCGATGAATTAGAATAGTGGGAAACATGGACTGAGCTTGCTACGGTCTTCGAGAGATAGCATTCGAAGGTTTGGCGAGAATGCAAGGACTGGTGTCGTATCGATGTTCGGAAAGGTTCAATCGCTACACAGCGACCGAACTTTGGCTCGGGCCTGGTCGCTACGTAGCGACCGAGCTTTGGCTTGAGCTCGGTCGCTACGTAGCGACCGAGCGGGACGATCGCTCGGTCGCTGCGTAGCGACTGAGCTTGGCCGAGCTCGGTCGCTACGTAGCGACCAAGCGGGACGATCGCTTGGTCGCTACATAGCGACCGAGCGGGACGATCACTCGGTCGCTATGTAGCGACCGAGCTTGGCTGAGCTCGGTCGCTTCGTAGCGACCGAGCGGGACGATCGCTCGGTCGCTACGTAGCGACCGAGCTTTGGCTCAGGTTTGGTTGCTGCATGGCGATCGGACGGCGTGTATGCGTGGTGACCGAGCTTGGTTTGTTCGGTTTGAATCCCAAAGGATACTTCTTCGTAAAAACTTCGTATTGGTTATTTTTACGGAAATTACATCTCTTCTTTTACTATCTCTTTCGGAAATACGATCTCCGAGGATTTTCGTGTGGTAATTCCGTCGTAACCGTTTTTGACCCCAACAGTTAGCCCCCCAGCCCGTTAGGATCATGCATCGTAGGATCCTAGCGTGCGGTTAGGCATGTTTGGCAAGTTAGGCGTGATGGATGGAATTAATATCCGAAGTCCGAGCTTGAATAGTAAATCCTCATGTCTTATAAGAAGGGAGGTAACTTGTTCCATAATTTTTCACTTTCTTGTCTTTCTCTAAGATCTTTCTTAAGAAAAAAAACTTTCTATCTTTCTCTCCACCCTTTTCCTCTATTCTCTCAAGAGAAGTGTAAAGATGTCGAGCAAGAAAAAGATTGCGAAAAACGGTCTTCGTCCGCGAGTCCTTATGAAGAGCTCGTCGTTCCGAAGATGGAGTTCGTGCCTCACTCGGTGCATCCTGCCGAGAACGAGGCATGGTGGGTTGCTCATTATGGCTCGTTGACCCCTCCCAAGGAGAAGCCGTTCCCGGTCCTGGTCCATCGTGGAGTCGAGGAAGAGGATGCAAGCAGGACTACCGACGAGTTTCTCGCGATGATGCGATCGTTCTACCATATCCCGGATGCTGTGGAGTTCCGGGTTCCCCGCCGCGGGGAATGTGCTAACAGCCCCCCGGAGGGTTACTTTACTTGCTATGAGGCGTTCGTAGTGCGTTGTCGCCTATGGTTCCCCATACCCGAAATTCTCGTCCGAGTGTTGGATCGTTTCGAAGTTGCGATAAGTCAGTTGACTCCCCTTGCCATTCAGCATCTTATTGGGATCCTGATCCTAAGCTACGAGCATGGCCTTTCCCTTTCCGTCGATCATTATGAAGCGCTTTTGAGGCTTCAACTTGTCAGAGATACGGATAAGCATAGGTTGGTCCCTCGGAAATTTATGTCAGTGGTTAAGAAGTTTATTTCGAACTTCAACTCGTGGAAGAAGTTCTTTTTCTTCGTTCGTATAGACGCTGCATCCGTCGAAGAGAGTTGCATTCCACTGTTCCGGAGGTTGCCGAATGATCGTCCCTTCATCAACCCTTTTGCTCCGTTCCCCGAGGACATCATTTCGGTGAGGGATCTTCTCAGGAATGGTCCCTTCTTCTGGACTTCTTTTACGCCGAAGAGGGTTCGGAAGGCATTGAGATTCGTGCAACCAGGTCCTGCTTTGGATGCGGACACGGGAAGCGACTCCGAACCTGACGACCAGAATCCCGTCGAAGCTCCAACAGCTGTGCCGGAGTCGAGCTCTTGGAAGGGAAAAGATGTCGATCTTGGCGACATAGAGTTTTCGATGGATGACTCTATGCTTCCAGGATGGGATCCGAACCTTGCTTACGGCGACGGGAGCGGTTCGAGCGAGGCCCCTATTCCGGATTTCGATGACTTCTTTGCTGGACTGCCACCGGGTTTCGATGCTCCTCCTCCTACGAAAGAATCGGCGAGGCCGAGAGTCGTTGCGGAGGGATCTCGCATCATCAATGGGGTTAGTTTTTGAGGATTTCTTGGTGATTGTCCTGTGTATATATGTTTATAACATGTCAATCGATTTTGCAGGGCCTGAGCCTGCTGGGCTCGGCCATTGAGGCGGGCCATAGAGAAGCCATGGTCTACCGCTTCAAAGCGGAGAAAGCGGAGCGGGATCTCGCTCGCGTGCAAGGCGAGATGCTGGAGCGAGAGGCGCAACTTACTCGTGATCATGCGCGGGCTGTTCGTAAAGCGGAGAGGAAAGGCAAAAAGAAATCGTCGAGGTGATGAAGACTCGCGCATCTCAATTCCAGGTTGAGTATGGGAACCTCAAGAATGCCTTTACCTCGGTGGGTGACTTTCGCGAGTGCCGCGGTTCGGTCGGAAGTCTTTGGAGGACGCGAGCCGATGACTATGTGTTTGAAGAGGAAATGAGCTTGATGAAGAGTGGGATGAGTGAACGTGCCCATGCTGAGGCGCTTATCCCTCCGATTGACGAGAGGATTCAAGGGTTCTGGGATTCCATCCCGGTTTCCCCTGATACCGAGGAGGTTCCGACCGGGTTTCCCGATGGTGGCGAGGAAGTGGATCGTCCCGCGGATGCGTTCGGTGCTTCGTTGTCCGGGGACTTTGACTTTGGATTATGAGGGATGGATCAGTTATCCTTTTATCTGTTTTCGGCCGAGTGTGGCCTTTGAATTTGGATTTTGTTTAGGCCTAGATGGCCGTATTTGTATTTACCGGGACTGGCCGTTGGTGGCTTTGAATCCCTTTCCGCTTTACGCGGTTTATTTATATGACGAATGTTTTGTTTCGAGTTTTCCTAAGTTGGGTTGAAGTAAATATGAGTTGTCGTCTCGTATTTAGTTCTGATTAGACGTTCAATCTGTTGGTTCGTTCGTGATTTTCGTAAAAATTTACTTATCTTTACGATTTTCGAGAACATTGAGATATGAACGGAGAGACATGGTTTAGGATCTCGTATCTTTTAGATATCATGCCTTGAGATGTTTGAGACCAGAGCGTTGGGTTTAGGGCAAGACCTAGGTTTACTTTCGGTTAAGGTTTGTGCGGTGACTAGCCGGCTATCGTTTTTCCTGTTGCGATTTCTTCCTGACTCGCACCAATTTAAAGTCCGCGATATGTTCTCGGCTTATATGACTTGTATGGTACGAATCGAGCATCTTCTCAGACTCAACTGGAAGTGCTAAACCAAAATTTCGGATTTTTGTTGTAGCGCGCTTTTGTCCTTGTGCTGGACGTTTTGTTAAAGATCAAAAGAGTGATCGAATTGCGTTTGTTTAAGACGGCTGGCGTGTTCGTCGGGGCCAATCGACGAACGGGGTGTAAGGTTTTTGGTCGCGTTTGGACAATTTGTTAGTATTATCCTTGAATTTTAACTTTTGCGACGTCTCGCAGTTATTTCAAGGATTATACGTGTGTATTTGTGTGTTTGAAAGATGATAATTTTTACGATTTTTGGGCCGGATGAGGCCGCAGACAAGCGTAAAGAGTCTTAATGTTTCCAGGCGTGTCCTGAAAGTTTCTTTTGTGTTTTACTGAAGCGTAAACGTTTTCGATAAAAAGGACAACGTATATTGTAGTAAAAGTTTTTGAAGTTTCTAAAAACTCGATTACAATAATGAAGATTTTTCTAAGTGGGAGTATACGAGTATACGCACCCACCCACCCCCCCCCCCCCCCCTTTTAGAGAGGGGGATAGCTGAACTCATCTTTTTTGACGAGCTGCCTACGTACCCCTTTCGAGGATCAAGCCATCTCGTAGTTCTGTTTCATGCCGCGAGTGTTCTTACTCGGCGGTAGATGTCGCGATGTCCGCCTTGACCGTGTCGATCGTGGCTGGGTCGACGCTATTTTCCGGATGTTCCGGTTGAGTTGTCGCGTGGGCTTCGGATTTATGTCGAGCTTCGACGTCCGATGCGTTTGCGTCGATAGACGATTTTACTTCGTCTTTTCCGGGGCGCTTTTGGCCGAAGATCGATCTATCTTCGTGCGCTTGCCGTTTACAGCTGCAGAAGTCGTGATTTGCCTTAACTTGTGCTCTGCGAGGAAGCATAGCCGTGACTGTTTTTGGCATCCCCAGATGGCCGCGACTCCACTCGGCGTTGGGAACTTGAGACCCAGGTGGTAGGTTGACGGAACTGCCTGCATGGCGTTGAGCCATGGGGTTCCCATGATCACGTTGTAGATAGCGGGATGATCGACTACCGCGAACTCGACGATTTTCGTGATCTCCTTGGCCATGACTGGCAATTGGATTGATCCGAGAGTCATCGACACTTCGCCTGAAAAACCCGTGAGCGGTTTTGGCGTCGGAATTACTTCTCCGAGTTCGATGCTCATCCGCTTGAGAGTGTCGCGGAAGATTACGTTGACCGTGCTTCCCGTGTCGACGAGTACCCTTCCGACTTCTAAATCTCGTATGACGAGATCTATGACGAGCGGGTCGCAGTGAGGTTGGTCGATACCGCCGGCTTCTTCCTCTGTGAAGGTGATCGAGCAACTTTGGCCGTCTCGAGGAGGAGACCATGTAGGCCAATTTGCACTTGACTCTGCCTTCCGTTGGTAAGCCTTGATGGCCGACACGGTATCGCCGCAGTATTGTGATCCTCCGATGATCATATTGACTCTGCGACGATTGTTATCGTTCCCTTTGTCATCCGGCCTCCTACCGCGTTTATCCCCAGGTTGGTTTCGTTGAGGGGATTTTTCAGCGGGCGGATTTCTATCCGTCTTTGGAGGCCGATCAGAATCGAGGATGAGATCCTTGACGCTAGTTACTTCCGAAAGCTCTCCAGCGAGTAGCTTCGCGGCCAGTCTTGCTCCCAAGACTTTGCAGTTGGTCGTGGAGTGTCCTCGGGATTGGTGGAACTCGCAGAAGGTGTTTTCGTCATACCCTTGATTGCGAGTCCATGTGTTGCCCGTGGTCCGGCCTTGATCCGAATTGATCGCATAGTTATGCGCCCCTTGGAGATCTTCCCCCTCGTGATGGACGTACTTGTCGTTACGAGAGTTCTTCTTTTTCCCCTTCGGATCTGCGTCTTTCGAGGATGGTCTTGCCGGCTTATGTTTTTGCGATAAGACTTTAGTTTCTTCCTCGACTATGATGTAGTCCGTTGCTTTGTGGAGGGCGTCCTGGATCGTTCGCGGTTTGTCGAGAGTTATCCATTTTCTGAATTTCGACTTGTACCAGAGCGTCTTTCTCAGCGCGTCGATGGCCACTTTGTCGCTTATCCCGCTGACCCTGGACATTATCAGCTTGAACCGACTGATAAACTCGCGGAGGGGTTCGTCTTCCCTCTGGGAGAGACTCCAGAGGTCAACATCGGAGGTTTCTCTGTCTATGAATACAGAGTACTGTTTGAGGAATTCCGATGCGAGCTGTCGAAAACTCCCGATGGTGTTGCGACGAAGGCGTGCGAACCATTCGAGCGCTGCTCCTTCAAGATTTTCGACGAACAGGCGGCAATAGCCGGCATCCTTTTCGCCGTCCTTCAGTCTTGCTCTTCCCATCGCGATGTGGAAAGCCTGAAGGTGCGCTTTTGGATCGGCCGTACCATCGTACTTCGGTACTTTGATCTTTCCCGGATCGGACACCCTCATGTCCGAAATGCGACTGGTAAAGGGGGTCTTTCGAGCTCCTTCTAGCAGTCGATCGATCTCGGGGGCAGCACTAGTAGCATGATGGATTTGAGACTTTACGGCTCTCACTTCTGCCGCAGTCTTAGTGATGTAGTCGCGAAGATCGCGGATATCCGATGTCTCGTCAGTAGATTTCCGAGCCTGTCGGCGTTTACTGCGAGTGAGCTCGGTTTGCCTTTCGGCCAGCTCCTCTTGTTCGTTCCAATAGGCGACTTCTTCTTCTTCCGTCATTGGTTTTTCGAACGGGGAGCCTTCCCGAGCGGATCGGCTTCTGGTCCTTCTTGGATGTCTGTCGACATCCTCGTCGGTGTCGTTGGAGACATCGCTAGGATCCAGGTCAATGTGTTCGGCTTCGTTATCCTCCGAATCCTTTGCAGGGGGCGGAAGACTTTCAGGGTTCTCCTTTTCGACGGGAGATTTCTCGCTAGGGTTTTGACCGGAAGGTCGTTCCCGCGCGAGTCCTGCTCTATCGAGTGGGGTGGCGAAGTCGAGCCTCTTCCCGCGGATTTTGGTGGTTCCGCGGGGAAGGATAGCTTGGGTCCTTGCCGTTAAGGTTTCAACCTGTTTGGTCAAGGTATTCACAGGCTTATCCTGTTCGTCCGACCTTTTCTCATAGGTGGCGAACATCTTTTTGAACTCCTCGAGCGTCGCGGCGTTGGCTTGCGCGTTGGCCGCGGATACGTCCGCTACTGGAGTGAGGAGATCGGTGCCGCTGCCTCCGTTAAGAGGAGTTTGCACGTTATCCGCGTCGTTGGTTGACATGTCTGACTGTGTGTGGCTTTTGCGGGTTAGATTGATCCGTAAATCCCCCTCCTTCTAGCGCCAAACTGTGGGAACCGAAATTCGCACTGTCGATTTCCGTTTAAATAAGGAAACTAGGAAAACCCTAATTTCGCAGAGGACCCGGATATCTGTTAATTACCACACGTCAAGCAATCAGAACACGAGAATAACAAAAATAAAAATAAGAAATCGAAAAGAGAACAAAGTAGATCTTTATTCCGAATATGCGTATGAGCGTTACAACAAGGTATAAGCCTGGGCTCGAGAGCTGTCGACGAGATTCCTAGTTCTAGCAACCCTAAGACGGCTAAACCTAATTGAGTCGCAGCTCGAAATAACAAAAACGGAAAATTGCCTAAATTGCTCTAAGTGCTAAGTTTGCTCTGAAAAAGTTCATTCCTCTGCTCCTCGCCTAGGACTCCTTATATACTAGCTCCAAGATCGGTTTACGCTTTTACTCTTCTGCCCTTAAGCCGTCATAGCATAAAAATGGAGATATTCCATTTTTCCCGATCTTCACAATTATCTTCAAAACTTCCGTATTTATCCGCGGAAACTTGACATTTATCCTTCCTCGTGGGCCAAGCGTGAACCATGCTGTGGTTCACGGGCTTTTGGTTAGGAAAAATCGTAGGATGGGCCTCGAGTCGTGTTTTAGGTCCCTTTGGGCCGTCTTCCGACTCGACACGTTTACTACGAGTTTTCCGCGGTTTCTAATCCGCGAAGTTTGATCGATGAATTAGAATAGCGGGAAACATGGACTGAGCTTGCTACGGTCTTCGGGAGATAGCATTCGAAGGTTTGGCGAGAATGCAAGGACTGGTGTCGTATCGATGTTCGGAAAGGTTCAATCGCTACACAGCGACCGAACTTTGGCTCGAGCCCGGTCGCTACGTAGCGACCGAGCGAGACGAGTGCTCGGTCGCTACGTAGCGACCGAGCTTTGGCTTGAGCTCGGTCGCTACGTAGCGACCGAGCGGGACGATCGCTCGGTCGCTACGTAGCGACCAAGCGTTGGCTCGGGCTCGGTTGCTACGTAGCGACCGAGCGGGACGAGCGCTCGGTCGCTACGTAGCGACCGAGCTTTGGCTCAGGTTTGGTTGCTGCATAGCGATCGGACGACGTGTATGCATGGTGACCGAGCTTGGTTTGTTCGGTTTGAATCCCAAAGGATACTTCTTCGTAAAAACTTTGTATTGGTTATTTTTACGAAAATTACATCTCTTCTTTTACTATCTCTTTCGGAAATACGATCTCCGAGGATTTTCGGGTGGTAATTCCGTCGTAACCGTTTTTGACCCCAACACCTAGAACAATGGTAGGGATTAAAGTTAGATTTAAAACTGCCTAGACAAGATCTAATGGCGATCAAAGCTCCCTAGCTATGGCGCCAAATTTGATATCACTAAAATTGCCCTAAGTGATTTGTACTATCTCAAACAAGAGGTCGAGTTGTAGTACTTAGGGACCGGATCCACAAGGAGCTGGGGCAGACAAAAGATCTTACAACAGTTTATAATTTAAGCAAGGTCAATTATGAAAATAATAAATTGCAGTGGTGAACAAGGTAGTTGTTCAGTTGATTGGATTGAGGTTTTGTAAATAATTATGAGAAAATATTAGGCTTAGGATTTCTATTCAGGTAATCATGATTATAATAGTATATAAGCTTGTGTAGTTTATTGGATATTCTAGAACTCAAACAAAGTAATATTCTATCAGCTGTCGTTTAGAATATCTATTGTCTGGATCTCAGATCTCAACTGTCGTTTGTTGATCTGGATAAAGTGTCGATTGATATTATCAATGGATAATCGGTCGATACACCTTTCAGAACGTTGATCGATACACCTATAGGGTTGTCGATCGATGTTCCTTCCAGCAAGCTTTACCGAGCGGGTTTGATATATGTTCACTAGGTTTCTAGATAAACTTACGTTTGTTTCTAGCAATCCTAGCACAATGTGAATTCATTCAGGTAACAAACCATGCTTCTGGTTGCGCCTAATTTTACTAATATCAAGGTTCTAGTTAGGTACTCTAAAACACAAGCAATAAGAGCAATTCAACTGATGGATATCACAAACAACTAAGAAATCTATATTTGGGGCTAATCTTTCATAATCCTATTTGAACTCTATACCTAATAAGGTGAATTACGCAGACATAGCAAAACAGTTCATAACAAATAATAAAAAGGAAAACATAAGTAGATTAAGGTTAGAAATACTAGAGTTCCAATACAAATCTCTGAAGGAGTCTTGGATCTTTTCTCCAAATCAACTAAAACATTTGCTGTGTAAAACTAGAAAAGTCGGAAAAGCGTAGAAAGCGTGTGGTGCCTGAATGTCGACCTCGAATCTGTTTGATGGTCAGGTTCGAGCTCCCTCTCATTTTTGCTCCAAAATGTACCCAAATCATCACTTTTCTCCAAAACGTCCATGGCCTGTAAATGTACTAAAAAGACTCCAAAACAACATAGATAGTTCTTAAAACACCTATATCATTGCTGAAAGTGGGTAAAATCCAAGGTATATCCCCAGTCCCGTTCATCCAAGATAAATGCTTATGTTCAGCCTGATTTCAAAGAACTAGTGGAGTTTATCGAGGAGGCAAATCCTCCAGTTCAGTACCTTAAAACTGGTAAAGGAAGTTTTACTCGCAGATATAATGAAACCGTTAAGGCACAGAAAGGAAAAGAAAAGTCTAAGTTAGACCAAGCTTTCACTGGTAACCGGAGGATAACCGTTGATATAAATGGAAAAATAGACCTAATTCACTCTGAGATAATGGAGAAATCTGAAGCTCTAAGTGAACATATTAAGAGATTAGAAAGCCAAGTAGCACAAAATGTGATCGCTATCAGAAGGAAAGAAGGATTTCTCCCAAGCAGAACTGACACTAATCCGAGCCGTAAAGTCGGCGCTATTACGGTGAGAAGTGGAAAGCACCTCACTCAAAATGTGAAGGAAAGCATCACTATTGACGAATTCACAGAAATCAAGAAGAACGAAAAAGATAAATCCAACCCGATAGTACTCGACAATTCGGAAATTGATTTGGAAACTCCCCCTGGATAGGGGCGACCCAGCCAGGCCGAAGGAATCAAGAAACCGCAATCCGACCTCGATGACAAGGATGAAGAGTCAGAGGATGAAGAGAATGTTGATCGACAACCGACAACCACGATTCAAAAACCAGTTACAGCCACCGAGCAAGTAATAGAAAGGGTTTATAGAACTTTACCTCCCTTTCCTCCCAGCTAATTAAAAACCAAACGGGAAATGGATAAAGCTATTTGTAAGAAAGTCTTCGAGAAAATAACCATCGAAATGCCACTCAGTAATGCCATGATGATTTCCCCATCAATAAAAAAATATGTGAAAGACATGGTATCACAAAGTTTTCCAATAACAGAGCATAATGTCATGTCGTTTCCGAGGAATTAAGTGCGATGATTCAGGGTGAAACCCCGATCAAACGCCCAGACCCTGGTAGCTTTGTTTTAGATTGCAATATTTATAAAACACGATTTCACAGATCCCTTTGCGATCTCGGCTCCAATGTTAACCTTATGCCTTATTCTCTTGCACAATCCCTTGGGCTGACCCATTTTGACCCACCCGAATCACATTATTTCTTGCTGAAAGGTCAGTTAGAACCCCCAAAGGAATTCTTGAGGATGTGCCCTCAAGATCGATGAATGTTACATAACTTCGGACTTTGTAGTATTGAAATATCAGCATGAACCCAAGGATCCCCTTATTTTTAGAAGACTATTTCTAGCCACTGCCGGCGCGATTATCAACATCAAGTAAGGACGTATATGTTTGAACGTTGGGGATCTCCCGATGACTTTTGATATGGACAAACTGATCAAGCGTCCCTTGATTGATAACCAATCTTTTTATGTTGATCATATTTCTGAGCTTGCTGAAGAATCATTCATTGATATGTGCTCGGACGACCCATTAGAAAATGCACTCACTGTTATTGAAAGAGATATCTTCAGTATTGACAACAATGCAGATGAATTTGCATGCCTTATGAATGCCAGTGAGGAAGTTATTAGAGTCGATTGATTCACCACGTATTTTACCCACCTTTAGACATGGTATATGAGTATTTTAGAGTATATAATATGGGTTTGGGGTATGTTTTAGAGTGTTTACAGGTCCAGGAACATTTTGGAGAACTTTGGTGATTTTGGAGCTTTTTGGAGCCTTATGAGGTACATAACTGCACAGATGCGTCAGATGTTCAGATATGGATGGAGACTTTCACATGGTGCGATAGAGCTGATCTTTGACACAAGATATAGCTTTGAGTTAGCTTTCCACTGCCACCGGTAGAGGTCAATACAACGGTTAGATCAGAAGTTACGCTTGTTTTACTGAAGAGTGGTACGTCTGTCAGACAGAGCTATCGAGGAGATGAATGAATGTTGATCGACGGTGATGCCAGAACGCGGACGCGGACTGAATTAAGCCCTGAAGGTACCAATAGTTACCAGAATATCCCTGGATGACTCAGAACCCCATTTATGTGTTTTCTAAGCCATTGTTAACGGCTATGCTTTCTATAATATTTTTATTCTTGTTTTAGGGTTGGAGAGAAGATCAATTATCTGTCAGAGATTGATTGGAAATCCATTTGTTTTACTATTGCTTTTTTATTCTATTATATTATTCAAACTGTGATTTGTGTTATTGCTTGCATGTTTGAGTAGTTCATCTTATTAGATTTAGGGATATCATGAGCTTAATGTCAAACAAAATCTATTAGGATTGCTAGGGTTGTTTACTGATTTCTACACCAGGGTAGGTTGTAATACTAGGATCTGGAATAGTTAAAAAAGCACGACACTGTAACTGTTTGTTTGAACCTAGAATCATAGGATAATTGAAAGGCATGAAAGTGCAATTGATTTAAGGAACCCGAACCTTGAGTGGATTAGATATCTAGGCTCATACGAGAGTTGGTCTAGATCTAATTGAACATTATTGATCTGGGTGATAATGCTTGTCTGAAGTAGTATCGATCGATGCTTAATCGGTTGCATCGATCGATATTCATTCTTTGTTTGCATGCGACAGCTGGAACATAGTATTTAAACATCTGATTAGTAATTGTATGCGGAAGCTGGATTACTTGCTAATGAATTCAAGTTCTAGAATCAAACCTATAAAACCCTTTGCATCCTTGATTATAGTTTTGAATCTCTTGATTGATAGATCCCTAGATCTAGCGCTTTAATCTTATTGTTCACAAACCTCAATCAACCAATCAAACATCTGCCTTGTTCACCTTGATTTCATTTATTTAATATTTTATAAACTGTTTGACTAGCTTAACCTTGATTTCTATAGTTTATTATGTGCCATAGCTTCTGTGGATTCAATCCCTAAGTATTAAAATTGAACCTCTTAGTTGAAATAGTAAAATGACTCCTTAGGGTAATTTGAGTGATATCAAATTTAGCGAAGTTGCCGGGGAGCAAGGATTCACCATTAGACTTAATTAATAGGTTTACTCTAGGTTTTATTTTCTGTTTTAAGTTACGTGAAAAAAAATTCAAATCTTCAGGTACATGCTTATTAGTACCAGAAACATGAAGGAAAAAAAGCTTTTATTTTTAGACCCAGCACGTTTGGAGCGCTCGATCTGCAAAGAGAAACGTGCAGCTTCGAACGGCACCACCTATACTTCGTTGATCAACCTTTGTGACCGAGCACCGATCGACACTCAACTCGAGCGTCGATCGATACCGACCCGCGAGCAGAAAACGTGGTCGCCATCCTTGTGCTGACACCTGCGTTATCCCGAGGGTCATTTGTGTAATGCACCAGGTTAGAAGTTAAATGGAGAGGGGGCTGCAATCCCTGAGCCATCTGCTCCTACTCGGATGCTAAAGATTTTCGACAGAGAACGATGACAAATTGATCAGGTCTCGTTAGTTCTATACCAACAGGTCTGCGATTCAACCTCCAGTAACACATGGGGCTGATATAAAACCCGAATACTTCTCCTATGTGGGTCAGCACCCTTTTTGTAGTCTTTCTCATGAAAATCCCCTGGACCATATTGAGACACAAGAAGATTTTGTGTCTGGCATCCAGGAGCATGAAGCAACCAAAGACTACATCATCTGCAAGCTGTTCAAATATTCTCTCTGTGAATGCGGTTAGTAGGCTGAAGCTCATATCGTAAGGATCTCTTACTACCTGGAGTGATGGCAGGACTGCGTTTCTGACTAAATTCTTTGATAATGCAAAGGCTAAAGAGACAAGAGATGAAATTTGGACATTCTCTCAGAGACATATTGAAACATTCATACTCAGAGACATATTGAAACATTCATAAGCTCTTGAGACATGTTTAGGAGATACCAAAGGGACTGTCCAAATCATTGTGGGAACCGAAATTCGCACTGTCGATTTCCGTTTAAATAAGGAAACTAAGAAAACCCTAGTTTCCCAGAGGACCCGGATATCTGTTAATTACCACACGTCAAGCAATCAGAACACGAGAATAACAACGATAAAGATAAGAAATCGAAAAGAGAGCAAAGTAGATCTTATTCCGAATCTGCGTATGAGCGTTACAACAAGGTATAAGCCTGGGCTCGAGAGCTGTCGGCGAGATTCCTAGTTCTAGCAACCCTAAGACGGCTAAACCTAATTGAGTCGCAGCTCGAAATAACAAAAACGGAAAGTTGCCTAAATTGCTCTAAGTGCTAAGTTTGCTCTGAAAACCTCCTTTTCTGCTCCTCGCCTAGGACTCCTTATATACTAGCTCCAAGGTCGGTTTGCGTTTTTACTCTTCTGCCCTTAAGCCGTCATAGCAAAAAATGGAGATATTCCATTTTTCCCGATCTTCACAATTATCTTCAAAACTTCCGTATTTATCCGCGGAAACTTGACATTTATCCTTCCTCGTGGGCCAAGCGTGAACCATGCTGTGGTTCACGGGCTTTTGATTAGGAAAAATCGTAGGATGGGCCTCGAGTCGTGTTTTAGGTCCCTTTGGGCCGTCTTCCGACTCGACACGTTCACTACGAGTTTTCCGCGGTTTCTAATCGAAGTTTTGATCGATGGATTTAGAATAGCGGGAAACATGGACTGAGCTTGCCACGGTCTTCGGGAGATAGCATTCGAAGGTTTGACGAGAAGGCAAGGACTGGTGTCGTATCGTTGTTCGGAAAGGTTCAATCGCTACACCGCGACCGATCTTTGGCTCGAGCCCGGTTGCTACGTAGCGACCGAGCGGGACGATCGCTCGGTCGCTACGTAGCGACCGAGCTTGGCTCGAGCTCGGTCGCTACGTAGCGACCGAGCGGGACGATCGCTCGGTCGCTACGTAGCGACCGAGCTTGGCCCGAGCTCGGTCGCTACGTAGCGACCGAGCGGGACGATCGCTCGGTCGCTACGTAGCGACCGAGCTTGGCCCGAGCTCGGTCGCTACGTAGCGACCGAGCGGGACGATCGCTCGGTCGCTACGTAGCGACCGAGCTTGGCTCGAGCTCGGTCGCTACGTAGCGACCGAGCGGGACGATCGCTCGGTCGCTACGTAGCGACCGAGCTTGGCTCGAGCTCGGTCGCTACGTAGCGACCGAGCGGGACGATCGCTCGGTCGCTACGTAGCGACCGAGCTTGGCTCGAGCTCGGTCGCTACGTAGCGACCGAGCGGGACGATCGCTCGGTCGCTACGTAGCGACCGAGCTTGGCTCGGCTCGGTCGCTACGTAGCGACCGAGCGGGACGATCGCTCGGTCGCTACGTAGCGACCGAGCTTGGCTCGAGCTCGGTCGCTACGTAGCGACCGAGCGGGACGATCGCTCGGTCGCTACGTAGCGACCGAGCTTGGCTCGGCTCGGTCGCTACGTAGCGACCGAGCGGGACGATCGCTCGGTCGCTACGTAGCGACCGAGCTTGGCTCGAGCTCGGTCGCTACGTAGCGACCGAGCGGGACGATCGCTCGGTCGCTACGTAGCGACCGAGCGGGACGGACGTTCGGTCGCTGCGTAACGACCTTTTCGAGCTTTCGTCGGACATCTCGATTCTTTCTTCCGCCAAGCTTTTTCGTAAGGAAGAATCTATTTCGAAAAGTACTCTTCGGAGAAACTCTTATTTTCTTCTTCGGACGTTTTGAATTTAAATTTGTCGTAACCGTTTTTGACCCCAACAGTTAGCCCCCCAGCCCGTTAGAGTTGTGACTCTAGCGGGCGGATAGATGACTTTGACAAGGTTAAGTGTATTGGACGAAATTTACAGTTAAAACTCCGCGGAAAAAAGTTGTCGAGGCGACATTCCGAACCCATACTTCTATAAGTAGTGAGCTCTTGTCATTCATTTTCTTCACACCTTTCCTCCTTCATTTTCTTCAAAAACCTCTCTAGTTTCATAACTTTCCTTTCAACATGTCTTCCTCCCAAGGTGATAAGAAGGATTCCGACGTCGAGATGGGTGAGGCCACTTCTCCGGCTCCGGTTCCAACTTCTCCGGCGGAAGTGCCGGCTTGTGTTGCCGGTCATCTTTCTTTCCGAGAGAAACTAGTTCGTCGCCAAGCCGAGAAAGAATTGGCTCAGACTGGCTCCGAGTTTCCGTCTTCCTCCGCGCAGGTCGTTGCCCCGTGTCATGGGACCGGCGTCGCGGCTCCTCCCCCGCAAGTCCTACCTGCGGGATCTTCCACGACTCCGATCCTCGTCGAGGACAAGGAGAAGGCCGCTGACTCTATGCCTCCGCCTCCAGCCAGAAAAGAAATCGTTCTGGCATTGCGTGCTCCTAGCGCTGTCCAGGCTACTCAGCCTAAGAGTCGGAAGAGGAAACTGGCCAAGAGCGGTGACGGGGAGACTTCGCAGCGAGGTGGGTCGAGCCTAGCATCGGGACTTCGCGGAAAGGTTTGTTTCTTGTTTGAATTCTCGATCGTCTTTCGTGCATTCTTTTCATGGACTTAGTCTTAAGAATTTTTACCGTTCGCAGTTCATATCGTTGATCGATGGGATGATCAGCGAATGTGGTTCTGAGACCAGTCGTCTTTCCGGGGAGTTGGTGGAGCTTCAGGGCAGATGGTCCGAAACCGAGGCTATGTTGACGGCTGTCGAGGACTCTCACTCTGCGAAAGTGTCGAAGCTCGAGGTTGCGATAGGAGAGCTTGAGAGGGACCTCGGGAAGACGGCGAGTTCCTTGCTTAAGGAAAAGAAGCCAGGAAGGCCAAATCCTCGGAGGTGCGTCGACTCCAGCGTCAGATCGAGAGTGACGCTGGACTAGCGCGCCGCGGGATCCAAGAGGCTACGGATGCCCTTCGTGCGGAGTTTCAGGCTCGCTTGGCGAAGATTTCTGCTTCCCTGGGTTCCCTCGAGTGTATCCGGAGCAGGGATTTCGCTTTGGCGACGATTGAGGGCGGGATGGCCGTGGTTCGGTCGTTCCAAAGTGAGACTCCCCCGACCTTGGAGGCCGAAGAGGCCCGACTGTCCGGCTGCAAGGGAGATATGGCGGCCGAGGATGGCGATTTCGGTCTCATCCTGGCCGACCTGAAATCCGCTTGCTTCCTTCCGACGTGTTCAGAAGACCCAGAGGGGAAAGATCCGATGGTCGGAGAGAACGGAAGCGACGCGGCTCCAGGCTCGGACGAGGCGGCGGGTGAAGAGGGAGCGTAAGTTCTGAGGGTGACTTGGGTTAGATCTCTTGCGAGAGATTTGTTTTTTTTTTTTATGTCTTTATGCTTCGGCCTTGAACGGCCTTGTTTGTATTTCGGGACTGGCCGTGTGTGGCTTTGAATCCCTGCCGCTCCGCGGCTTTATGGTATGATAATCGGATAACGTTTTTTATGAATTTGTGAATAGTGGGGAGGAAGGTGATGAGTTGTCGTCTCATATCCTTCTTCGATTGTGAAATGTTTTATTCGAGACCTGTTTCGAGAGTTCTTCCGCGAGATGTGAACTCTGCGGGGGCGCTGAAGGTATCGAACGTAAACATAGAGGCGTGGTTTAAGAATCTCTTATCTTTTGATATCATGCCTTTGAGATGTTAGAGACCAGTGCGCTGGGTTTAGGGCAAGACCTAGGTTTAATTTCGGTTTACGGATTGTGCGGTGACTAACCGGCTATCGTTTTTCCTGTCGCGATTTCTTCCTGATTCGTATCGATGTAAAGTCCGCGAAGAGTTCTCGGCTTATACGACTTGTTTGACACGAATCGAGCATCTCTCCGGAAACCGGAAGTGCTGGACCAAAATTTCGGATTTCTTTTATAGCGCTATTATCCTTGTGTCGGATGTAAGAGAGTCATCTTCATGAGATGGCTATGTCTGTTTAGGACGTTTGTGAGTTCGATGTGATCAGCATCGGACTTGGTGGCGTGTGCCGTTGTTTTGATTAATTTGCGCAAAATAAATGTTAATGTGTGCATATATGTGTCTTTTTGCGGAGATTTCGTTTGCTCGGAAGAAACCATCTTTGAGGCATCTTTTGCGACGTCTCGCGATGCTAAAGGTTTGATTCTCCCAAGCGGCCGACTAATTTCCGAAGACCTCGTTGCGATTTCGCGGGTGAGGATGTTTTGATAAGTCGAAAACACCAAAAGTGCGGTAAGAAGTTTTTTGATTTTTTGGGAGTATACGAGTATACGTACCCACTCCCCCCCTTTTTAATGAGGGGGGACAGCTGAATTTGCCTTTCGGCAAACTGCCTACGTACTCCTTGCGGAGATCAAGCCGTCTCGTAGTTCAGTGATTGCGAGTTGGTTCGTTTAGTGATAGTATTTTTTGAGATGCATCGCATTCCAGGTTCTAGGGATTTTTATGCCCTGCATGTTGGCTATTTCGTAAGAACCTGGTCGGACGACTTTTTCGATTTTATAGGGACCTTCCCAGTTTGCTCCGAGTTTTCCCGCGTTTCGTTCAGCGGTGTTTTGGAAGACTTTGCGAAGGACCAGATCTCCCTGATTGAACCTACGATTCCGTACGTTGGAATTATAGTATCTTGCAGCGGCGTGCTGGTAGTTTTGAATTCGGATGAGCGCTCGATCCCGGCGTTCGTTAATGAGGTCGAGATCGTCCAAGAGCATAGCATTGTTGAGTTCCTCTCGTTCGGGTAAGAACCTTCTTCGAACACCGGGAAATTCTACTTCTGCGGGAATCATGCACTCCGTGCCGTATACCAAGGCGAAGGGAGTTTCTCCCGTTGCTCGCCTTGGGGTGGTACGGTGAGACCAGAGGACTCCCTCGAGTTCGTCGGCCCATCTACCTTTTTTGGCCTCCAAGCGTTTCTTCAGTCCGTCGAGAATGGTCTTGTTGATTGTTTCAGCCTGTCCGTTGCACTGCGGATATCTGGGAGTTGACTTGTTGAGTCGTATCTTCCACTTTTCGCAGAATGCCTCGAATCGGGTGGAAATGAATTGAGACCCGTTATCGGTTACGATTTCGTAAGGAACTCCATGCCTACAGATGATGTTTCTCCATACGAAATTCTCGACTTGGACGTCTTTTATACTCGCGTACGAGTCCGCCTCTACCCATTTTGAGAAGAAATCGGTAAGGACTAGAAGGAAACGCTTTTGCTTTGAATTATGCAGAGGTCCGACAATATCCATGGCCCAGCGCATAAAGGGATAGGGCGATGTGATGGAGGAAAGAACTTCGGCCGGTTGTCGGATAGTTGGCGCATGCCTTTGGCATTTTTCGCATTTTCGTGCGAATTTCTCGCAATCTCCGATCATTGTTGGCCAATAGTACCCATGGCGTTTGATTTTCACGGCTAGTGACCTTCCTCCGGAATGGTTGCCGCATGAGCCGGAATGTATTTCCTCCATCACTTTCCTCGCCTTTTCTCCTTCCAGGCACGTCAGGAGCGGTCCGGAGAATCTCCACTTGTAGATTTCGCCGTCCACTGTTACGTAGCGTGCGGCTTGTGTTCGGATCTTGCGAGCTGACCATTTTTCGGCGGGCAGTTGCCCGTCGATAATGTAGTCTCGAATCGTCTGAAGCCATGGGGTATCACAACCGTAATCGGATTGCTCCGATGGTGGTGGTATCGTAATCTCTTCTTCCTCGTCGTCTTGACCCTCTATGAGATTGACAACGACTGGCGGTCCGATACTCGGATGTTCGATGAATTCGACCGGAATTACCCTTTTGAGTCCTGGATCGGAACTTGATGCTAAGGCCGCGAGGGCGTCCGCCTGGACATTCTCGGAACGGGGGATCCGGGTAAGGGCGAAACAGTCGAAGTCTTGAGCTAGACCTTGGACCAGTTTGAGGTACGCGTCCATCCGTTCGTCTCTGGCTTCATATTCTCCGCTGAATTGACTGGCCACTAACTGGGAGTCGCAGTAAGCGTGGAGATTACGTATTTTTAAGCCGTGAGCCAAACGTAGACCTGCGATCAATGCTTCGTATTCGGCCTCGTTGTTTGAGGCATGGAATTCCAGTCTGAACGATTGTTCCAGGATCTCGCTCGTTGGAGATGTGAGACGGATCCCGATACCCGATCCTTGCTTGGATGAAGATCCGTCGACGTGGAGGAGCCAGGTGGAATTTGGTTCTTCGTTGGTTATTGCTCCCGTTGGAAGTTCGACCAAAAAGTCTGCGAGCACTTGTGATTTTGCGCTCGTCCTTGGTCGGTATTCGATGTCATACTCGCTCAACTCGACCGCCCACTTGGCCAATCGGCCTGATTGACTTGGGCTATGCAAAATTGTCCGTAAGGGAAAAGTCGTGAGGATAACAATCGTGTGGGATTGGAAATATGGTCGTAGTTTTCGGGCCGATGTTACGACCGCGCATGCCAATTTTTCCATCAACGGATACCTAGATTCGGCATCCAGCAAGGTTTTGCTTATGTAAAAAATAGGTCTCTGCTCCCCGCGTTCTTCCCTGATCAGGACTCCGCTTACGGCTGTTGCCGATACCGCGATGTATAAGAATAAAGGCTCCCCTTCCACGGGTTTTGCGAGGACTGGAGGAGTAGCTAAATAACGCTTCAGCTGTTGGAAGGCGTTTTCGCACTCTTCCGTCCATTCGAACTTTTTATTCCCTCGCAGGACGTCGTAGAAGGGCAGGCACTTATCTGTTGATCGTGAAATAAATCGGTTAAGTGCTGCGATTCTGCCGGTCAGTCTTTGGACTTCCCGTTTATTCTTCGGCGAAGCCATCTCGATTAGAGCGTTGATCTGTTTTGGATTTGCTTCGATACCGCGGTTGGTGACCAAGTAGCCGAGGAATTCTCCTGATGCCACGGCGAATCTACATTTCGTCGGGTTGAGCTTCATGTTATGGGAGTTTAGTTGTGCAAAGCATTCTTCGAGATGTGACACGTGATCTCTTGCTTTGAGGGATTTGACAAGCATGTCGTCGATATAAACTTCCATCGTTTTTCCGAGTTGTTTGGAGAACATTCGGTTCACGAGTCGTTGGTAAGTTGCTCCAGCGTTTTTGAGGCCGAAGGGCATTACCTCATAGCAATAGGTTCCGCGATCGGTAATGAACGCAGTCTTCTCACGATCGTCGGGATTCATCCTAATTTGATTATAGCCTGAGAAAGCATCCATGAAGGATAAGAGTTCGTTGCCCGCCGTTGCTTCTACCAATCGATCGATATGTGGTAGAGGGAAGCTATCCTTTGGACATGCCTTGTTTAGGTCGGTAAAATCTACGCAAACTCGCCATTTCCCGTTTTTCTTTTTGACTACTACGGGGTTGGCGAGCCAGTCCGGGTATCTTACTTCTGTTATCGACCCAACTTTAAGCAGTTTTTCGACCTCATCGTTTACTGCGGTAGCACGTTCGGGTCCCAGCTTCCGTCTTTTCTGTTTGACGGGTTTGAATGTTGGGTCGATATTCAGCTCGTGACATGTTATGTTAATGTCAATTCCTGGCATATCTTCCGCAGCCCATGCGAAAGTGTTAAGGTTCTTTTTAAGACAGGTTATGAGTTCTGTCTTTAAAGGCTCGTGGAGATTGGCTCCAATCTCGACGCAGCGTTCTGGGAAGGCTTCGTCGAGACAGATCGTTACCACGGGTTCACAAGTTGGCTCGCGTTTTTCGTCTAGAGCTGCGAAGATACGAGATTGCCAGAAGAATTCCGCTGAATCCTGACTTCGCGTATCTTTGCTGGAGGTCTTTTTCTCCGCTTTCTTAGGAGTAATTTCGAGGATCGGTCTCTTTCGTTTTAGTTCCGCGGCGAAACAGACCTGTGAAACTCTTGGATTTCCCCAGATTACCTCGACTCCGTTGGGGGTCGGGAACTTGAGGCAAAGATGGTAGGTTGATGGGATTGCGCGCATGGTGTTCAGCCATGGCGTTCCCATGATAACGTTGTAAGACGCGGGGCGGTCAACGACTAGAAACTCTGTGATGTTTGTCACGGTTCCGGCTTTGACAGCGAGTCTAATCGATCCATAGGCCATGGTCGTTTCCCCCGAAAGCCCTAGCAGTGGGCTTGGGCATTTTGCGATCTCGGATTGACTGATCCCCATCTTTTCAAGAGTGTCTTTGAAGATGATATCGGCCGAGCTTCCGGTATCGATTAGTACTCTAGCGACGTCGATATCTCGAATTGTCAACTCGATAACAAGGAGATCGTTCCGAGGTTTGGCTCGATCGACCGTTTCTCCCCCCTTGAATGAGATGACATTCGCGCACGTCGAATCCCGCATGTCGTTCCTGATCGTTGAGTGGTTTTTGCGGGTTAGATTGATCCGTAAGTCCCCCTCCTTCTAGCGCCAAACTGTGGGAACCGAAATTCGCACTGTCGATTTCCGTTTAAATAAGGAAACTAAGAAAACCCTAGTTTCCCAGAGGACCCGGATATCTGTTAATTACCACACGTCAAGCAATCAGAACACGAGAATAACAACGATAAAAATAAGAAATCGAAAAGAGAGCAAAGTAGATCTTATTCCGAATCTGCGTATGAGCGTTACAACAAGGTATAAGCCTGGGCTCGAGAGCTGTCGGCGAGATTCCTAGTTCTAGCAACCCTAAGACGGCTAAACCTAATTGAGTCGCAGCTCGAAATAACAAAAACGGAAAGTTGCCTAAATTGCTCTAAGTGCTAAGTTTGCTCTGAAAAACCTCCTTCTGCTCCTCGCCTAGGACTCCTTATATACTAGCTCCAAGGTCGGTTTACGCTTTTACTCTTCTGCCCTTAAGCCGTCATAGCATAAAAATGGAGATATTCCATTTTTCCCGATCTTCACAATTATCTTCAAAACTTCCGTATTTATCCGCGGAAACTTGACATTTATCCTTCCTCGTGGGCCAAGCGTGAACCATGCTGTGGTTCACGGGCTTTTGGTTAGGAAAAATCGTAGGATGGGCCTCGAGTCGTGTTTTAGGTCCCTTTGGGCCGTCTTCCGACTCGACACGTTTACTACGAGTTTTCCGCGGTTTCTAATCCGCGAAGTTTGATCGATGAATTAGAATAGCGGGAAACATGGACTGAGCTTGCTACGGTCTTCGGGAGATAGCATTCGAAGGTTTGACGAGAATGCAAGGACTGGTGTCGTATCGATGTTCGGAAAGGTTCAATCGCTACACAGCGACCGAACTTTGGCTCGAGCCCGGTCGCTACGTAGCGACCGAGCGGCTCGAGCTCGGTCGCTACGTAGCGACCGAGCGGGAGCTCGGTCGCTACGTAGCGACCGAGCGGGACGATCGCTCGGTCGCTACGTAGCGACCGAGCTTGGCTCGAGCTCGGTCGCTACGTAGCGACCGAGCGGGACGATCGCTCGGTCGCTACGTAGCGACCGAGCTTGGCTCGAGCTCGGTCGCTACGTAGCGACCGAGCGGGACGATCGCTCGGTCGCTACGTAGCGACCGAGCGGGACGGTCGCTCGGTCGCTACGTAGCGACCGAGCTTTGGCTCGAGCTCGGTCGCTACGTAGCGACCGAGCGGGACGATCGCTCGGTCGCTACGTAGCGACCGAGCTTGGCTGAGCTCGGTCGCTACGTAGCGACCGAGCGGGACGATCGCTCGGTCGCTACGTAGCGACCGAGCTTGGCCGAGCTCGGTCGCTACGTAGCGACCGAGCGGGACGATCGCTCGGTCGCTACGTAGCGACCGAGCTTGGCTTGAGCTCGGTCGCTACGTAGCGACCGAGCGGGACGATCGCTCGGTCGCTACGTAGCGACCGAGCGTGACGACGTTCAGTCGCGGCGTAACGACCGTTTCGAGCTTTCGCGGACGTCCGATTCTTTCTTTCCGCCAAGTGTTTTTCGTAAGGAGAACTATTTCGAAAAGTACTCTTCGGAGAAACTCATCTATTTTTCTTCGGCGTTTTGAATGTGAAATTTGTCGTAAACCGTTTTTGACGTCCCAACATGAATAGCAATC
>NW_026014483.1:0-47691 GCF_020379485.1 Brassica napus | reverse complement strand
AAACTATACGAATACCCCGGACGTAGCCGGAAAAATCTCTAGTTAAATTAATACTTAATTAATTAATTTCTCATAGTATATTTTTATCAAAATAATCTATATTCTTCATGAACTTGATAAAATGAATCTATTATTATTATGAACCTATAAAACTTATTATTTGATTAAATATACAATCCTAATATCCTCTAAGTATGTGTCTTAATCTGCGGTCAATATGTCCAATGAAAGATAATTTCACACAGCTACTCATGGACATAAAAGTTACACAATTCCGATCTATATTGAAAAATATATGAGAAAATAAAAATAATTTCTTTTAGACAAATCTAAACACGACCTGTGTTGCATTACTGGTTCATCTTCTTCATATCAGACTTCGTATATGACATTGAAGCATAGATAAGTGAAATGAACGGTGGACAATGAATCATAGATAGTGAGATGAACTGTGGACAATAAATCATAGATGGTGGAATGAATCGTCAGTAGTGAATAGTGGAATGAATCCTGGACAGTGAATCATGGAGGATAGAGTAAAATTAATCATGGACAGTGAATCGTGGACAGTTTTGCTACGGACAGTGAATCGCGGACAGTACGAAGCGTATTCAGCGAACTTAATCGTGAACTGGAAATCGTGGACGATTAACCGTGGACAGTGAATCATAAATCATTCATTACGCACCAACTTTAAAAAAAAAAAAAAACAAAACTTATCTTTTCTTGCAGTAAAGACAAGTACGGATTTGCCACCAATTTTTGGTGTAGTGTTAGTGGAGTTTGTTTCATGAAAATGATCTTTTTAAGAACAAAGCTAATGAAAATTCAGATCAACAATACGTCTTTTTGGAAGGGATGTGACATTTCCAAGTAGAACATGGAGAATAGAGGTTTTATCAATCTGAAATTCGGTATGTCCTGCTTTTGAGTCTTCACTGCTTTCATGACATCCTTGGTCACTCTACCTTGCTTGAACAAATATAACATTGTCGAGTTAACTTAAGGGCAAGATGTAAGTGTACCGACTGACAGATTAGAGAAAGAGTCAAACTCACTTTTATGGTTTGACATCAAACCATTTGTATCTTGGTTCCTCAACACCAATGATTCCAAGACATACACATGGTGTATGATTACGAAAGTCACAGTAGTAACCAGACCAACCATGTCTTTTGTTATTTTTAGTCATACACAATCGCGTGAAGGAATTTTTTGTGGACGTGAAAGAACAGTTGATTGGGAGTAGTTGGATTTCACATATGAATCTTGAATAGAAATCACATTAGTTGATTCATCATTTCTCTTCAATGGACGTCAACAATTCTTTTCATGATATCAGTCATATGAAGAGAAATACGTGGTTTGAATTCAATATTAAGTTGAAACACAAAAATAAGGAAGAAAAATCTTCTAAATCATCAATATTTTGAATGCCCTCCTAGTATATCAAAACAAATTTCAAACATTGGCTTCAAGTATTTTTTTTTCTTCCTCTTTGTTGTGATAGCAGTTGGGACACCATAACACACGATGGCAGCCCCTGTCAAGAATTGCTGAGCGCAGGCATAACGTGCATCAGCCATGAGCGACCCAATTCTCTCTGGTTTAACATCATCACTCCTCTCTCTCCAGAAACTTTCTAACATTGCCTTCACAAACTGGCTAATATCTTGTGGTACATCCCACAAGGTTGCCACAATGACAGGGGAACCGGCTAGCAGGAAAGATATCGGAACACTTTTTGGTACATATCTGCCTCCTCTATATGGCAAACCGCTGCAGCATCCCATAAGAAAAGCTGCAGAACATTTGTTCATATTCTCTACTTTCCGCATGGGAATATATTGATCCCCTGCACCACCCCCCCCCCCCCCCCCCCCCATTGCATGGCTCGAATCAGTAATTTGAACTTTTTTCTTATAGGTGTATTATGTAAGGGAAAGGACCACCATACCAGAACCATGCCCATGATATAGGAAAAGATCACGATTTCCCAACGCATCATTTAGCTCCTGAGCAGAAGGAGCAGGTGGCTCTAATCCAGCTTCTACCTGTATAAAACAAATATGATCGGTAACAACCAAGACAGACGAATTATATCAGTTTATTTTAATATATGTGTTACCTTGATTTCCTTAATCTCGGACAATCCTTCAAGCACGGTTTGCAATGTTTTGCAATTATATTTCGGATCTAATAGATAACAAGAATCTCGAGGATCGATCACAAGGAAGGGAGAAGGATCTTCTCGGTAACAGCTTTTCTTAAGCACTGCTGATATACTACCCACAGAAGGCATACGGTATACTTCTTGTCTTCTCAATGTTGGAATGTTCTCCCATGGAAGCATCTATTATACAGAACAAGTGTGTTTCAGAGAATACAACATGTTACACATCAAGTAATCACAAATAACATTGAATACAATCAGACAGTACCATATGATATTCTAATATTCTCTCCTTTAATTTTAATACTCGTAAAAGCTAACAAGGGTTTAGAATCAATGAGCAAGATTATATCTTTCCTATGTTGTATTTAAGAAGAAAACTCTATTCTAACAATGCACATCCTGAATCTCATGATCCAACACAAGTATTATCGGTTCTCTCTTCTCATTATAATCCTCTAGCTTGATCCCTGAGTCCCGTATCAGTTGTAAGGCTAGCCGGTACCTACTTCGAAGGTCATCAGATATACTGCTTCCATTTTCTTCATCAATATGGTCACTTGGATGACCTCCTATGCAGCAACCATTCTTTGAACAAAGCTGAGATATCCATGAGTCGCCGTCCTTGGCTGTGTCATTTCCAAGGAAAACCTTTAGAAGTGTCTCATTTACTTCCATATTACATTTGGCCCTTAGCTCTTCAACCAGCTTCTTTTGCGTGGACTCATGCGATTTACTATTTGAAGACTCTCCCAAAAGCAGATGCCTCCAGGGACCCAACCAGGTGTCTTCAAGGTTTCTGTATATAATAACAATAATACAACACGCTTCTTTTAAAAATAGAAATATGCTGTAGTCCCGAATTGTGCAACTATAAGTGTGTTCACTATATGCATCACCTCCGCATGGAATGTGTACCTTAGCAATTTATTAAGACGAAGTTCAAGTTCGTCTATCTCCTTCCACCTCAATTTTTCATCTTCCATAGGAACCTGAGAACCAGTAAAGTTGTACTCCTTCAATATTAATCGAAATGCTGGAGCGACAACATCCACCACTGTGGAACCCCATGGAGAATCCCATCTTTTATCCATCTTTTCAATCCCACCTGCTTCGGTGTTGGTAAAATTATTTATGCTATCAAGTAACAATGACAGAAAGGAAATCCCCCTTGATCAACCAATGGATAGTATAAATTTTACCTTCTCCAAGTGAAGAATAAATTGGCAGAAGTACAGCTAAAGGCTGCTGACTCTTTGAGCTCAACCGTGACAAGAGCAGCCACCCACAAACTTGGGGGCTTTTCAATAACTCCTGCAACAATTTACTCAGTGTGCCTCCAAGCACGCTAATGCAGATGGCTGTCGTTTCTGGTAGACCATTGAAAAAGTTTTTTGCAAACTTAACAAGACCGTCGGTGCTTTTGGGAGCAAGCCTGCAGTGTCAGGTAAAAGACAATGGACTCAGTAAGAAAAAAAAAACAAATAAATCCAACTTTAATCCATGTTTTCTAGCTTTAAGACCTGAGAAAGTCGAATTCTTCAGAAGCCTGCAGATCAGAATGTTTTGGTCAGTGCAACTTATCTTATTAAGCAAAACTAACAAGGGATACACATATTAAGATACAACAAACATAACCAGTAAAACAGATCGTAGGAAATTAGTTTTGTTTACCAACCTCTTTATCTGAGTTGCGTCCTGATTTCATAAATTTTGACAAGAAGTGGTAGTTGCTATTAGCACCAAGAGAGGCTTGATGATAATATGTAACCCAATGACTTAAAGAAAGCTCCCCGTCACAGGGGAGTGAGAACTCAGACCCTATAGAAGAGACCAAGTATAACACAGCAAGCAACCTTGAAATCTGTTGTTGTACATCAGCCAGTCTCTTTTTAATATATGCTAAATCACTATCAAAACATAAACATAAGAAGAAGAAAAAGCTTCACCTTTCGACAGAGTATCGGATCCTCTCTGCTAAGTACAAATGCCAACGTTAACAATGAAACCAGCGTCTGATATGGAATATGTGATAAATCACATAAAACAGACCTATACAAAGTAGTGATCAGTGATGTCTGGTGAAATTTACAAATTGGCATTTTATTAAATTTGTATATTAACCAATATGACGAACCTGGAGTGGTAAGTTTGAAGACTCAACTTGCACAAGTTGTATAATATTCTTGCACGATCAAGACCAAATACATCTCCTTTGATTTCCTTCCCAATAAAATCCAGCAATGGACTGCGAGAAGAAGGTGAGCTGAGGATGGATACGGTACTGTTATACAAAGCAGCGATGCTATGCAAAATTGCCCCATGTGCTTGATGAACCTTTCCAGATTTAGCCAAACATTTTCCTGAAATGAAAATCGGTTTAGCTCTTAGAACAACCAATATTCTAGTCGAACATTAATCTGTGCATGTAATCCGTTCTTTGTTGGAAAAAAGACATAGCCGAGAAAAGAAAGTAATTTTAGGCCGAAATTTTTAATTTCTAAGGACATGCATTTTAAAAAGTATAAAAATAGAATATTATAAGGGATAAGGGCATACCAAGGCTGACAAGAACCGTGCACGCAAGCCTCCTTTGGTAAAATTGCCATTTCAAACTTATAAAGTTATTCGGCAATCCAGATCTTGTAACTTCGTTAGAGAGGTGCTGCTGGCTTATTCTATTGATGCAAACGCAGATTCTGTTTTTAGTGTCCCGCATCAACCCCTTTGCATCACAGATATCAGATTCATCAATGAATCTACACTTCTTAGCAGGAAAGTTTTGAGGTCGTTCTTCAAGTGATCGACTCATTGAGCGAGTCAACCTTATAATAGGCTGCTCCTTCATCTCGCAAGCATGCACAATTAGAGCACCTCCTCCACGCCTCATTTTCGAGTCTCTTGGTTTCTCTACCTCGGCTGTTTGATTAATGCATCCTTTCCAAGCTGGGCAGCATATTTTTTGTAAGGCTGCACTATACAGACTCTCAGATTGTCTTTGAGACAAGTCTCCAAATTGCTTATCCAACGTAACCTCTAACATCAGCTTGCAGTTTCGGCAAGGAAAATTTTTTTGACTATCTGTTAGCAGCTTTTTCGCATTCTGGAGCTCCTTTTCTGCTAGATCCCTACACTGCATTTTATTGTAGAGATTCCCTAGTGGACAGAAAAAACAAATAAGTGGCTTTCATGGCCTAAGGAAAAAAGACAAATTGCAGAAAAAAATTAATGAAGCTTCATACCCAAAGCAAGAGAAAATGCAAGGACAAAAGGTTGTAGGCTCTGAATAGATGAAACAGTTTTTCCCCAAGATAGCAAGTTTCCAGCCCTATCTCTTTCCCCCATAAGCTCCCAAATACCACCAAGCTGCATTTTTAAAATAGATTAACAATGCAGAAATAGTGACAGTCCAAGCAACTGCCAAGGAAGTTTTTTTTTTGAAAAAAAACAAGACCTGAAGAACACTTTCCAAACAACATTGGAGCAAAATCCAAGGGCTTAAGTAGCAGCGGCTAATATCCCAGAGAAAAGTTCCACATGGCCATGAATCGGTATCTCTAAGACTTGAAACTTCAAACTTCTTAAAGTCGAAAGTCATTATTTCTACTGTCTGTGTAGTTTTCCCACTAAATCTAAACCATTTTCTTAGAAGAAAATTTCGAATCCTTTGTGCTTCCGTAGCATAAGAGAGAGCCTATAAAAAAAGGGAGATAATTAATAATCTTGATATTAAAAAACAAACTTTCATAAAGTATCAAGAAAAAACTACAATCAGTTGCTATATAGTATATACTAGTAAGACTCTCATGATTCAAAAACTATCTTACCTTGTATAAATTACCACATGACAATTCTCTTTCACAGAGATCATAATATAGAGATGCAGCAACAAAAGACGAGAAACAGGGAAGTGGATCCTGGGAGACAAAATCATCACATTTTAGCCAAACAGTATAATTTAGAAGAAAATAATAGATACATCTATTTCTTACACTTGAGACTGGTTTGGAAGTTGTGTCTAGTTTGGAAGCTGTGCGTTTAATCTCAACTATTGTGATGTCTGACTCATGTATGCTCAGCTCGAACCCAATTGATTTTGCTTTTGAAAACTGCAAGCAACTTTTCCAGAAATCTGTTGACTCTGATATTTCATCAAAGTAGCATGATAATCCCGTGATGACAGCATCATCTATTGGAGAAGGACATAACGCATGACTTAGCCGTCTACAGTCCCACAACATTGCCAAAGCATCCTTCAATCTGACATTTCTCCCTTTAAATATTCTAAACATCAAGTCGTATATCCGTTGATGGAGCTCTATCCAACCCTAAAATTGGAGGAAAATAGAAGTATTAAAGGCTAGAAAAATTGTAAAACAATCAGAATGAATGGAGGTATATCCCAAGAGAATAAATTTTAATATGATAAAATTACAAAATATACCTTTATTGAGACCAAATCAATTACATTGAACAGTAGAGGAATCACGTTTTCCAGGGGCATAGTCTCACCAGACTGAATCCATACACATAGATTCAATGATTTGTTAATGTCTTCGAAAATTTGCTGCACATAAAAGTAGGATTAGAAGTAAAGAAAATAGCACACAATTATAGACATTAGCGACCAAACATAAATAAATAAACAAAATTGACGTAACTCAATGATGTTACCTTGGACTCTGGTTTAGTTTCTTGGAAGTATAACGCTCTTAAGAAATATATAATAGTTAGTTGGAAACAAGTCTCATGGCCCTCATTAGATATGCTTTCCTGTGTCAATGACAAAGAAATCATTCACAAAAAGAATTGAACGGTAGTTAAGCTGTTAAACATAGTAAATAAATTACCAAATTAGATATTCCTTCTGATAAATGACGAACACAATCTTGTTCAAAAAGCTCTTTTTCAACACGTGCTTGTTTAACAGGCTCTTGTTCAACAGGCTCTTGTTTAGCACCCTCTTGTTTAACACACTCTTTTTCAACACGCTCTTGTTCAGCTCTAGCAATCCTTGCTTTCCATGTTAAAACTCTTGCTCTCTCCAAGAATAGATCTTTTGTGATGATAACATCTTTCAAAAGGATATCAGCAATTTTTATCTGATTTGCGCGACATAATTTTGAGCACACAGGAACGAACTCCTCATAAGCAAGAATCTCCTACACGTGTGATGTAAGAATATAAGTTCATTTTATTTGTAAATGACAACAACAGATATATATAACAAGTAAACTAGAATGCAAGGTAACATGTCACTTATTGCTTTGGAAATCTATTGCATAAATTAAGTAATTGGTAGGATCCCAACCTGCTCCAAGATATTTCCAGTCACTATTTTCGAAATCTTCTGAGAAGATAGCAGCAAGGAGTGAAAGAGTGTACATGAGTCAGCCAGATCAGGACTCTTATGACGCTTGTGTTGTATCTGATGATAAAATGCAATTAGAAGCGTGAATTAGAAAGCAAGCGGAAAACGCTGAAGCATAAAGTTACCTTAACCCACTGTTGTATTATTGGTGTAAGGTCTGGTAAACTTGCGATGAGTTTTTTAGCTAAAGACCAAGTTTCTAGAATAAAAAAAACAAGCTCCTCAATTTTTAACTCTCCATATTGCTCGAGAACATCCAGATAGTATGCAGATTTGCGACATGCCTCGCTCACAAAATCAGTAACTGCTTTTTCGGACACAAAATCCTCAGATGAGTTAGACTCAAATTTCAGACAGATGAGTCTAACACAATTCCACACGGTTCTAATACATAACTCGAACGCTATGGAAACCTGCAAAGTACAACCATCAATATTGAGAAAATAGACTAGACTGCAAAAAACTTGTAATAAAATGAAAATTTAGAGCTCACGGATGCAACCTTTTTAGAATGCTTTATATTGTCACCAGTTTCAGGAAATGAAGCACATAGATGTATGAGCTCTGGAGGTGAAATCCACGGACTAGCAATTACATCCTCAACTAGGCAGGAAATGATCTAAACATGGAAAACCTTGAGATGGTTAGTTTGCCAAGAACTACGACCTTACAAAAAGAAGAGTCTAAATAAAATCCACAGGTAAGCATTTAACCTTCAGTGCAGAGATGCAGAAGTCATGCAGTGAATCCCCATCGAGAAAATGCTGCGGCACTGCTGGTTCTCTAAGGATCGAGAGTGCACACTCTCCCATAGCTGAGACCAGCATTGTGAGCATTTTATTGCTGTCACCATTTCCAATAGGATCTCTTTCAGTAAGACGATTATTATTGTTTTGTTCTTTGTTAAGTGGCGGCATCAGAGTGTCGAACCACTTTGAATCGCTTTCAGAGGCGATGAGAGACCAGTCAGGTACTTGAGCTTGAAACTCTGAACAAAGTAGACCACATGATTCATCCTTCCCAGCTTTCCTCTCGTTAAACTGACTACTGAGTCTCTCTCTTAGATTGTAACTAGGCCCAGCACTATCCCGATACAAAGATGGATGCATCTTCTGGATTTTCTGAAACAAACGCAAGCAAATGATCAAGACTTGGAATGGAACAACAATAGTTAGATCAGAGAGGACATAGTTACAATCACCATAGGAGATTAGACTCTGTTTCAATCACACACGATGGACAACCTCTGTGTAGTGGGACAGCATAGAGAATGTTCTTAGCAATAACATTTCCTAAGCTGCTACTAGCGACTACTTAAAATGCTTTAAGACACATGCAATTCATGATTTCAAATAAATATACACACCCACCTGCCAAGTCTTTTCACAAGCCGAATCAGTAGTGTTTGTTCTTGAGGCCCTAAACAGAAGAAGCTGTTTCCAAGGCTCTTCACTTCCATAAGAATCCCACTTTGATCTATCCGGCAAAGAAGCATTAGATGTGTCACATGGATCCTTAGCAGCCTCGCTTAACCATTTTAAAGTCTCTACAGAACATTCCCGTTTCATCTTCCCAGGCGAAGAGTGATCCTTGTCAACTTTCTCAAGCAACCACTTGAACTCTGCTCCTACTTTCCTCAACTCATAGTTGCTCTTGGCTTGAGATACAAAGTCTCTAAGCCTAGCAATCAGATCCTTTGAGGTTCCAGGCAACCCCGGGCTAGAATCACTGTTCAACCATCGAGCAAGTGCGGCGAGATACTTGACATAGATCAATTTCGCACCAAGCCCTAATCCAGACTCCTGACCAACTTTATCCCATGCAGCATTCTCAGAAACGGCTTTAAACCCGCCTCTATTACTAACGGTGATGATAAGTCTGAGCCAATCCATGGAACTCCCGTGGCTAGTCATCGGGGAGAGGTAGAGGACAAATGAGGGCTTTTTTGTCCCCAGGGAAAGAGATCTTAAACCTTAAAAGAATTCTGATACGCACCAGTAACAGTCGTCTATTGGAAACAAAGGGGATGTTAGGGTTTTCTCAGTAGGGAGTCGTGGGGGAAGAAAAAAGAGGATAAGTCGAGCCACGTTTTGTTTTGAATAAGTCAATGTTAACTAGAAAGCTGGTTCTGTCTTTGGTAGAGGATACTAATGTCTTTCGTACACAATAAAATGCGTCTCAAAAGTACAATGCGACTTTTGCTGCGTAATAAGAAAATCTTTAAAGTGACTTTTAGGAGGTAATTTTTTCGTTTTTACATAGTTTTTTTTTAATTAAAAAAAAAAAATTCAATTTCAAAATAAAATCACTTTTATTTAGATAAGCTTCAAAATTCTCTAATTTAGAGGTGGGCGTTCGAGTATCCATTCGGGTTTGGTTCGGGTCTATTCGAGTTTCGGATTTTCGGGGTCAGACCCATTCGGATATTTCTAAAATTTGGTTTGGGTTCGGTTTGGATCTTTACGGGTTCGGTAAGGGTTCGGATAACCCATTTAAATTATTTTTAAAGTTTTAAAATTTATTATATACTTTAAATTTCTCAAAATCTATACAAAAAAACATATTACATATAAATTTGAATAACATATGTCAAAATACTTAAACTTAACATGTTTATTAGTTTTGTTTCAATAGTTGAATACATAATCGATATATATTTTAAGTATTATTAGTGTTTTGACTATACTTTAGTTATTTAGACATTTATTTTTAACTATTTGTATATATTTTCAAGTATTTTGGATAACTTAAAAGTATCTTATATATCTTGGATGCTTTTAAATATATATTAAATCTAAAAATAATTAATATATTTAGGTATATAAGTCTATTTCGGATACATTCAGATACCCATAATACTTCGGTACGGATCGGATTCGGTTTCGGTTATCTAAATACCAAAATTTTGAACTCATTCGGATATTTTATCAACGTCGGTCCGGATTCGGTACTACTTTTTCAGATCGGATTCGGTTCAGTTTCAGGTTTTTTACCCAGCTCTATTCTCCGTACCTTACAGCAACAGCCCCTTCATCATTCTTCAATTTCTCTCTCTCCTCTGCATCTCCATTACTCACTGTCTCTCTTTCCTCTGCATTATCTTCTCTCGATCTCTCTCTCTCTCTCTCTCTCTCTCTCTCTCTCTCTCTCTCTCTCTCTCTCTCTCTCTCTCTCTCTCACTTTGTGTTCTTTGTCGTATGTTCTTCGCAGTCTACAAAACGTAATTTATTAAAGATATTTAAATCAGTCTCACAACTTTCCTTACTTCAGTTTTTCTGTCAATGATTTCATGTCGATGATTTCTTGTCCATGATTTCATGTCCATTATTTTCTGTCCATGATCTCCTGTCCATGATTTCCTGTCCATGATTTCTTATTCATGATCAATCAGTTTCTCATGTCTTTAGTCTTGCTCTTTGTTCTCTTCATGTCAATACTTTCCCCCTCAAGCTTGACCATAGGAACTTGGTCAAGCGTGGAAACCATGAAGCATTTCCTCATTAAAACATATACTTGAAAAAACTACTTGGGACAAAAACCAAACAAAGGAAAAAGAGTAGAACACTTCATGACAAGAGAAGTCTATGAGTCCAAGCTTAGGATGAATGAACTCACAAACCTTGCTGCAAGCTGCCTTGGTGAATATGTCAGCTAGTTGATCTTCACTTTTGTGTAGCATAGAAGAATCACTTGCTGTTCCACTGCCTGTCTCACCTTGTGGCAGTCCACTTCACTGTGTTTTGTCCTCTCATGAAAAACTGAGATGGATGCAATGTGTATTGCTGCCTTGTTGTCACAATGCATAGTCATGGGTGTGTTGATTTCAATACCCAAGTCCCTTAGTAGTCCCTTGATCCATATAAGCTTACTTGTGAGCTTCCTCATTGATCTGTACTCTGCCTCAGCACTTGATCAAGACACCACCTTCTGCTTCTTGCTCTTCCATGTGACCAGATTTCCTCCAATGAAGGGGCAGTAGCCTGTAGTTGATCTCCTATCAATTCTGTCTCCAGCTCAATCGGCATCACAATATCCAACAACTTCAGTACTCTTGTTACATGCCATCCATGCTCCTTGGCCAGGCGCCTTTCCTAGATACCTTAAGATCCTCTCCACCATATTCCAATGATGCACCTTAGGAGCTCTCATGTATTGACTCACTTGATTCACAGCAAAGCAAATATCTGGTCTGGTGAAGGTTAGATAGATGAGTTTGCCCACCATTCTTCTATACTTCTTGATATCTCCAAATGGTGTAGACTCATACTCCCCCTCTCTCAGCACCTTGTATCCTTCTTCTAATGGAGTCTTGGCCTTTTTATTCCCAAGGTATCCTGCCTCATTTAAAATATCAAGTGTGTACTTTTTTTGAGATAAGAATAACCCCTTTTTAGAGCGGCAGATCGCAATCCCAAGGAAGTACTTCAACTCTCCCAAATCTTTGATATCAAAGGTATTTTTAAGAAAAGTTTTAGTTGAGAGAATATCTTCCTTGTTGCTACCAGTGATGATAATGTCATCCACATAGACTAAGATGACCACAATACATTGCTTACTAGTTAATGTGAAGAGGGTGTGATCAGCTTCTGACTTTACAAAGCCTCTTCCATTGAGGGTGGTGCTCAACTTATGGTACCAAACTCTTGGAGATTGCTTCAAGTCATAAATTGCCTTCTTTTATCTGAGAACATTTCCTGGCTTCACTATATTCTCAAGACCAGGAGGTGGTCTCATGTAGACTTCATCCTCTAATTCTCCTTGAAGAAAGACATTCTTCACATCCATCTGCCATAAATCTCGCTCAAAGTTGACAGCAAGAGACAAGAGAATCTGTATAGTGTGAAGCTTGGCCACTGGTGTAAAAGTGTCTAGATAATCTTCACCATATACTTGAGTATATCCCCTTGCAACTAGTCTTGTTTTCTTTTTTTCTGGTTTTATATTGGCTCCATACTTAATAGTGTAAAGAATCTGGCTTGTCACTGCCTTCTTTCTTTTTGGAAGTTCAGTCTCAAACACTACAAGAAAAATGGGCTTTGATAGCAGTGAAGGATAACGTTTTTTGCCTTTCTGCTATGGTTGACATACCCGTTAGTTTTAGATAGCGTTTGTATATTTAGAACCGCTATGATAGAACTGTATATTTAAAAACGCTATGCTAGCGTATTTTTAATAGCGCATTATTAAAAACGCTATCTTTGACTTTTTAAATCTCTAAACCCTAAACAAGTTTTAAACCCTAAACTTTAAACATAACTTCAAAATCTAACTATTTTGATATCAAATCTTAAATTTAACCTCAAATATTAAATATAAATTAAAAAATTATTGCTTTTTCAATAATTAATCTTAAATCCCAATACCTTAAACCTTTAACCCCAAACCCTATACTCAAACCTTTATTCTAAACTCATAACTTTAAATCTAAAATCTAAATTCAAAAAAAAAATCAAACTTAAACTTAATTCTTCAAATTAATTCAAATTTATTTTCGAATTTTAACTTAAAGTCTTAACCTTGAACTCTAAACCTTATATACTCAAATCTTATATATCATAATAAACCTCAAACCTTCAATATACACATTTAGTTATTAAACTAAATCATAAATCACAAATCTAATATTCTCAAAGTTAGACACCAAACTTTGAGCATACATTTTTAAAATTAATATGTTTAAATTTTTAAACCTTTAAACTAATTTTATTTACTCTCTTGTATTTTAAACCTTTAAACTAATTTCATTTTACATTTAAAGTAAATCATAACTTATAAATAATATTAAAATTTTCAGTCTATTATTTGAAACATTGAACCAAACTATAATTACATTAATTATATATATTTTTTGGTCGAAATTATATATAAATATTTAACTTAATTATTATATTAAATGAAAACAGTTTTTAATGGATTAATTTTGGCCTTTGATTGATTTCAACCCAATGGCCACAAATATGTTTGGTTTATCTTTTTTCTTCTTTCTCATTGGTCAATATCTTAATCACAAGGATATCAATCTTAACCACCGAATATTTTTGATCCTATGGCTAGAAATCACACATCTCATATCTCATATCTCAATCTCTTTCTTCTTGTCTCACGTTATCTCTCTCTCTCTCTTTTTTTGTTACAGATCTAAATATGATCTCATATCTTTTTTAATTCTTTGGATCTCTATCTTCCTCAATCACCACCACCACAACCACCCGTTTGTTTTCGCCGTCCCAGCATCACAACCACCACCACACGACAGTTCGTTCGCCGTCCAAGCATCACCACCACCACACAACCACGGTTAGAACTCATCTCTCTCTCTCTCTCTCTCTCTCTCTCTCTCTCTCTCTCTCTCTCTGTTTTGAACTGTATTATTTGTTTTAGGGATGGAGGAAGCAAGGCAAGGCAGGTATGGCGGCTAGAGGAGGAAGATGACGGATTCAGATTCAGGAAGAGGAAGCTGACGGCGAGTTGGTGAGGAGGCGACGAGATTAGGTCTAGATGGATGTGACGTTTGCCTCCTCTCTGCAACTTGCATCTCAAATCCCAGGATGAAGAAGAAGAATCATGGCTGGAAAAACACGAAGACGAAGGTGGTGGTGCGGCCGGTAGATGAAGAAGACAACGAAGTGGTGGTGTGTTTAGTTAGTAATTAGGTTAAAGTCTGGTTTAGTTTTTGGTTTATTTAGTTTGTTGGTTTATTATTTAATTAGATTTTTTTTTTGTATTTTTGTAAACAAATTTCATTATAGATAAATTTAAGTAATAAAGAAAATTTGATTCTATGAATAATTTTAAATTTTAATTAAGTTTTTATTTTTAAATAATTAAACAAAAAATAATTCTAAAATAAATAATTCTAAAATAAATAATTCTAAAATAAATAAATTTAAAAGTAAATAATAACAAAAAATTCATGCTATTAAAGACTCTTTAATTGCATACAAAAAAACGCTATAATATATGACAATAAGATAGCATCGCAAAAAACCGTTATCTAAAGTGCTTGACCTATTATGACGGGCGATGATACAGTGCTTCATAAACCGCTATCGTATTGATAGATAGCGTTTTTCGTCCGCTAATAAAAGTCATTTTTCTTGTAGTGAAACCATGTATCATTCTTGATCTTGGCTCCCCTCTCATCTCTAACAGATTCAGCTTATTGGGTGAGATGCAGCTTCAGAATTGAAGTAAACTCTTGTGTTGATCCAGTGTGAAGGTTTCCTGATCCTTGTACTCCTTCTCAAAGATTGTATCTGTTCAGGTTCTGTTTCATTTTCTTCACTTGGCGCCTCTACTTGAGTCTCAGCCTCTGATTCTGATGGCATCTCATCTTGATCATGAGCTACTGAGTTCTCTTCAGGTTGAGCTTGTGTAGACTGCTCAACATTTCTACTTTCCCCCTCGCGATCAGGATGAGTGTTCTCAACACTATCAGCTGCAGTAGATGGTGCAATTTCAGGGACAGGTTCCCACCTTGGTAGAGAAGGTATACTGTTTGCTGCTCCATCAGCCTGGTTTGCAAGCACCATATCTTTCTTTCCTCCTCCAAAGAGACCAACTGAGCCTTGTTCCTTGTGAATCTCAGAGCATACCTCATCTGGAGAAAGTAGCTCCTTATTCCTTAGGATGTGCTTGATGAGGTCGCCATAGCTTGGATGGAGGATAAGCAGCAAAGCAAAGACCTTGTCTTGCTTTCTCCTTTGATTAAGCACATCAAGATCAATAGTTGCTAGCCTGAGCATCTCAAGTTCAGCCCACAAGGATCTGAACTTCCCAAAATGTTTATCAAAATCATTGCCCTCTTGACTAAGGGGGCGACTGGTTTTCCCGGTACCACCCGCAAACGCAACTTTTGCGGTTGGTAACGGTTGTTGGCGGTTTGCAACAATCACTCAAATCGCTCGAAATCGCTTCAAACCGATATATTTTTTTTATTTAAAGAAAAAACAATATATATACAAAAGTAAAAATATTTAATAAAAATTTTAAAATTGAAATTTTTGCCATCCTCTCTTAGAATAGTCTTTTTTGTGGTCTGTCTTCTTCAACAATCTCCCAAAGCCCTCTGCCTCCAAGAGCTGTCTTAGCTAGCCTTGCCCAATGTAGATAGTTAGCTCCTTTAAGAGTAACTGGAATCACCACCATTCTTGAGTTTTCTTTTGAATCCATCAAAAATCACAAGAACAGAACTGGAAAAAATTCAAGAACAGAGGAAAGAGACTGGTGTGAATGATAAGAGACTTTAAAGAGAAAAAGAGAAATAAAACCAGAACAATTTGCGGAAGAGATTTAGGTTTCAAGAGCTTGTAGCTCAAATACCATGAGAATTAATGAGAGTTAGTGAGAATTATTTGAGAGATTTTGGGGAAGAACTAAGAGAGATATGTGAGAGAATCCAAGAGAGAGAGACAAGAATATTTGAGAAACATTTTTCCTTAGATTAATTTAGTGTATACTATAGTTACATAAATAAATCTAGCAAGGAGAATAGGACAATGAAAATGAATAAACAAATGAAGATGAATAAACTAATGAATACCAGATCTGGGTAAGTTACTTTCGGATAGTGACAACTCCCTTCTCTCTTCCTTCGTTAGCATATCATGTGACTTTGGCTTGTTTCCACACTCCAACAGCTCTATCCAGTTGTCTCCACTTGTTTAAATTCGTCCAATACTTCAAGTAATATATTTAAATCAGTCTCACACATTTCTTTGTATTTTAGAGATCTCTTTTAGATCATTCACTACGGTTTCACTGTTTTTAATGATTCAATGTATGTTTTTTTTATTTTGAATCAGAAAAACTAGCTCAAAGATTTGAGCGAGTAAAGTTTGTTGATCTGCATCTTAAATAGAACCATGGTAATTTCAAGCATTTGATTGTGTTCCCATGCAGCTTAGTTGTAGTGATTGAAAGATAACTTTAGACGATTTGGTATCATTAATTTTGTGGAGTAGCAGCATGTTTGTTGCTTTTATAGTTCTTATCTTTATTTTATGACTCGGAACTGATATCACATTATCTTACAGGTTTCTAGAAATTTTAGGTTCTGGAATTTTGTGTATTTGGAATTACCTGACACATGTGGATGAATAATTTTATTTTCTTTATCTGTTTTCATATGCACTAATATTCAATAATTTTTTTTTGTAATGAGTAATGATCAAAAGTGCAATTGGAAGATTATTTTTATGTATTCTATGAGGTTCCATAAAAGAAAGGACTTAGATTTTTGAGAAGAGACCAAAATTCTTAGTTTAGAGTCATTGTTGGTTTGTATGATTTAAATATCAAGTTCGGGTAGATTTGTGTAAAAACTTTGTTCTATAGTTTGGTTTGGTGTTTGGTTTGGTGTGGACAATGATATTATTTGTACGTGTAGATCAATTTTTGATTCAATTTTATTTCTATTATAAAACTGTCCAAGTTGGTATTATAATTCAATGATTAGTTAAGTCTGTTAAGTTGTGTTAAAAAAAAAGTTGAATCTGTTAAATTGATGACAAAAAGAAAGAACTCACTGATTTTAAAGTCAAATAAAGTTTGAACGAATTATAAATTTTACAATTGTTTTATACAAAACTTAAAAAAAAATGTATTTAAATCGTAACTAGGTTTAGTTAGTTTTTACTCATCCTACTTATCATCCTATATATGATTTCCAATAATAAGAAACAACAAATTGTGAGTTCAAATTATTTTAAATTTGTTAAACACAAATCGATAAATAAATAAAACAAATTTTCAAATTTCTACCAATTTAATAGTTTAAAATCAATTGTATTATATATTCACGAAATATGGTCATATATAAGTGTAAACTTTTTAAGTTAATTAAAAACTATACGAATATCCCGGACGTAGCCGAAAAAATCTATAGTTAAATTAATACTTAATTAATTTAATTTCTCATAGTATATTTTTATCAAAATTAATCTATATTCTTCATGAACTTAACAAAATGAATCTATTATTATTATGAAGCATATAAAACTTATTATTTGATTAAAATATACTATGCTAATATCTCTCTAAGTATGTGTCTTAATTCTGAGGTCAATGTGTCCAATGAAAGATAATTTCAACAGCTACTCATCTAACACTACTAAAAGCCGAATAAGAAGAGCAACGAGCGTGCCACGTAGGATTTTTTGTTCAGGCCAATCATGAAGCTCTGTTTCGCCACGTCGACAAAAAATATAACAGGTCCAGTAAATCTGGGCTGAACAAAAAAAAATAGGCCTATATAGAACAGCCCATATCTTATTCTACGCAGAATGTTCGTCGCCTTCAACTCCGACTCTTCCAATTCACTATTCTAATCTCTGCAATCTCTCTGTAATTATTACACCACAATCTTGCTCATTCAATTCTGATATTTTCTCCTATCTTCATTAGAGATTATCGTTCCACCTTCCTTTGTTTTTCCTATTATATAAACCCCTTGATGATATGATAAGACAGGTCCGTTAACTATTGTCATTCCAGCCTGAGTTATCTAAAATATGAACCCTCGACTCCAGATTCATAACACAATGACAATTTGTTGTTCTCTACATTTGAAAGTCAGGTATTAGTTTATTATTATACTTCACCACTCAATCTCTCAGCACTCAGTCTCTCTGTTTCCGATTTACAGTCGTAGAACTCGGCCTCACGCTGGTGCTGATCGTCTTCTCCGTCGTCGTTTTAGAAGCTTGGAGAAGGAGACACAGTAACGTGTACGTTCTTACTCGACTTTTCCGATTTGCTTCTCTCTCAGCTTCTATCCCTGTGTCTTGATCTTTCTAGCATTGGATTTTTCCCAGTTCTGTCGACACCGTGACAACTACACTCGAGGGTCCGACATCCTTAAAACAGGTACTGTCTGAATTCAATATATTTTTTTCTGGGATTTTTCTGTTAGTGTGTTTACAGTTAATGGAACTGAGAAAAGGTCTTACCTTTGAATCCTATTAGCCTATAGAACGTTTAAAGACGAGAGCTTTGACATTATTATTATTATTATTATTATTATTATTTTGTAGGAGAGTCTGTCTAACGATGTGTGTTGTTTAAGAAATAAAAGAGTAAAGCAGACAGATCGTGGATGCGCAGCTGTATGATAATAATTTCAAGAGAGGAGCAAGCAAAAAGCTTCACTTGAGAAGGAAATTCATCATACTGTCAGTAGAAAGATAAGAAGAAAAGTTGATGACGAGATCAACAACAGATTGAGTTTGGGAACACTTTTCTTCCAGCCTAACTTCCTGGTTACGGTTGAGGTAATGTAATACTTTGCTCGATTTGATTTAAGATGTGGCCAGGTCCTATTTTTGTTGCATATGGCGACATCATCTGATTGCTTTCATCTATTCTTCTCTTGAAGACTAGCATTTTTTTGGTCAAATTGATTTAGCTTAGAATCATAAATTTGTTTCCTCATGTAGTAATGTTCATTTATATTCTCTACTTTCATTACATGTTCCATTAAATTTCAATCTTTCTGGCATCAAGTAGAATGCAATAAACATCGGTGATTCTTTCTGAAACTCCAAAAAACATAATTTTTTCAGCAGATTCTTGAAGATGCTCCCAAAGTCTTAGATCTGCGATTGGCTACTTTATGAAATCCATTGAAGGGACATGCTGGATTATCTAATGATGATAAAGAAGAAAACGGAAGGACTCTAGAGGTACATGAAATTATCAATACCTTTTTGATGTATCTTAATACGGGTCATGAATCGTCTGGACACACGCATTATTTGGGCTACCCCGTCAGATACTACAGAAGATAAATGTAAAATAATAATATATGTTTATATAATCCTTTTGCATTTATTTTTACAAGCTTGAATAGTAATTTTCCTTATACACAGGATAACAAGATGCGATTGTTAAAAACTAAGCAGTGTACCAGAAATTGAGTAAAAAACAGAGACGTACAAATGTACAATGACTTACTACTACCTTTCTCAGGTGCCTCATTGCAAACAAGTTTAAGGCGTCTTAAATTGGTATGATTCATTACACAGTCTCTTACTGAATAAAAAGAGGTTTTTTTATGAGGTCATTGATGAGACACTTATTAGAGTAATAATATTCTCTATGCCTTTTCCCTTCCATGAAGCAAAAAGTGATGGCCAAATAAACGGCCAGTCTATTCTAATCGCGTACATGGAACACAATAAATCATCTTTAAACCCTTTTGTTTGTTCATTTTTCATGTTTATGTATTTAGCCAATATCATACCAAAAGGCTGGAAGGTACTTCTCACTTTGTTCAGGTACGTTCACCTAGAACATGAGATTTACCTGAAACCAAAGAAATATGAAACTTCAAGATGATAGGTATGTAGATATAACAGATTTGTGGCGCATTCAACAATTAAACTGTCTTTGTAATTTGTAGTTGGTGTTGTAAAAGAGTAACTAAACAACATGGTCAAGTTCATTCTACATGGATACATGCCACAACAAGGTTCATTCCTTCCTTTTCATTTAGGAAGCGATCTTTGTCCGGGAAAGATCTTGCCAAGCTCTAGATTTCCATTTTCCTTCATCTTGACAACTGAAGATGGGTTTAGCTACTGTAGCTTTCAAGCTGTGGGTTATGACTTCAACACTATCCAGCTGGTGAGAAGGGTTCTGTCTTGCTTTGATCCCAATAAATTCTTTGTAGGGTGTCGCAGTGAACGCGTACCAGCCGGAAATTAGTGTATACTTGGAAGATTATGGGTGCAGAGAGAATGGACCAGTGAATAGTGATGTATCATACGTTTGAAAACCTTGGCATGTAGTGTGCGTCGCCTAGACCTACCTTGAAGTGGGACTGGAGCAGGCTGAGCAGCAATAACAAAAGGACACGAGGGAATCTAGCAGAACTTTATCTGAACTCTTTTCGAGCTTTCTGTTTTTGCATTTTTTTTTAAGTAATGACTAATTATTTGTGAAGTTAAGGTATTCCTTTCAAAATCATGTGTGTTGTACAAATTTGCTTTAATATACAGCTTTGTACATTACTTATCTGTGTCTTTTCTTTGATTGTCGAGGATTGAATGAAAAAAAAAAACAAAATACTTGAATCATACCGCAGCGATATTAATCCTCAAGTTCAGAATCTGCCATATCATACAAACTTGAGTTTCCTATTAATTGTTAAACTGGAATATCAAATATCTTACCTCAATTCATATCTAACTAAATAAATTTTTAAACTGAATAGTGTACTTAGGATATTGAAATTTGAAAACTAATCATATTCATCAATAATATTACTTATAAAATATTAAAGAAATATACATTAACCATTTGTAAGTATGCATTCCTCTATTAATAAATTAGAAATAAGTGTTTATGGACTTAGTTGTTTTTTTTAACGCTGATTTATTACGATCTTACAATTATGATATAGGAAAGATTACATAGACGATTCGACTACCTACCTTATGAAGACCTACCATTTGTAGTTAGGCACTTGGTTGTTATGTTTGGCTTAACAACAATGTGAACTTAGGATTGCTAACCAAAAAAATAAGAGAGAAGCGTTGATTGGTTTTACCCTTTTTCTATTGGTTTTACAAAAAAAACATATTAGGTCTATGTAAAATTCAAATATATCTTCTCGAAAACAAGTTAAACTCGCTAAACTCTCACTAAAAAGAAAATATTATGAGAACGAAAAAATACAAGTCAGAATTTCCAATTTATTATTCACAGCCTATATGTATTTCACTATTTCAAACAATTTTTTTTTTAAAATATATGAATTAACAAAAAATATTTACATTAGTTGACCACATACATTATATTTTAAAAACTAATCAAAATAATGCAGTGAAATTAGTAACAGCCATAACTCCGTTAACAAGATTTTAATTCGACGAATATCATCCCATATTTGGAGTCATGAGAGGTAATGATCGGAAAAAATAATAACAGACTATATTACTCTTCTTTACTGTCTTAATTATCAAATTATTTTTTTCCAGTAAAACTATTATATGATATCAACATATATGCTGTGCAGAGTAAAGATTCATCCTTTTAATTTACTGGAAGAAACCAACACAAATAATTTAGTTAAAATTTATTAAAAGATAACTAATAATTATTTATATAAAATAAATATAAGCTCAAGCAAATCAACTTATATACTAATACAATGAAAATTAGCAAAATTTAAATAAACGAACCATGCGCACACCACTACTTTACCATACATATGGTGTAACTTTTGTTTGGCTTACAGATGTACATACATTATTAAATATATAAATGTGAAAACTAACAAATTAAAAATGTAATACATTATGATTAATACATCTTATTTATAGGGAAGCTAATGTTTGCTTCATCATCGGTCATCGGTGACACAATTTTACTTTGGCAACACAATACAAATCATTAGAGACTTCAGAAGCATGATAAGAGTCAAGTTTAATGCATGAGTTTGGACAAAACAACACCAAACTCAGAGGATGATCTTCAAGAAAACTTAACTAAAATCAACATTTCAAATCTTCCAGACTGTCTAATAATTTAGATAGCATAATCAGTCTAAGTATAAAATATATATATTCAAATATGAATTCTAAAATAATATAAATTTAATTTAAATATATGGGAAAAAATCCGGACGTAGCCCGGGAAAATCTCTAGTGGATATAAAAGTTACACAATTCCGATCTATATTGAAAAATACTAGGTAAAGAACCCGTGCGATATTAATTATCAACTGAAACCCGACATTGGTTTAAAATGAAAAAATTAAACCGGACAAAAAGATACAAAAATTAACTGAAATCGAAAAGAATATCCTAAACCTAAACACTGCTTTGACCGTCCAAAATAAAGAATTAATATTGCAGTTTTCATGCTAAATTGTCGAAATGCAGTTTTAAGTGAATTTATATATATATATATATATATATATATAATATTATATTATTTAGCATGAAAAGAATATTCTTTGGATGATAAGAGACACATCATTACATATTTTTACAATCTCTTAACACATTATATTTTGGATGAAAAGATGCAATTATGAAAATACATATTCTTAAATATGTATATATATAAATATATATTGCAAACGAATTTTTTTTAAGAAAGTGATATAACTCTTCAAAACATTTTTTCTGTAAGGTTGAATTTTTTAAAAACAGTACAGTATAAAAATTATGATAATTTGGTGGTGAAAAAAATTATGATAATTTGGTGGTGAAAAAAATTATAAACAACACACAATCTATATAGAGTTAAAAGACATAAGAGCAAAAATATGCCACTTTATAACAAAAGGAGAAACAAGACGATACAATAAACAAGTATGAGAGGAACATTATAACGAAAAGACCCACCCGTAAAAATTAATTAGGTTTGCTATTCGTAGGAAAATAAAAATTGAATTTAACACTGGAATTTATTCTTAATCTTTAATCTAGTGGCTCAGATTTTATTTAGAATCATGAATATGACATCATACACTACAAGAAAACATTTTTTTTTACTAGGGCAGTATTCGTTGTAAATTCGTCGTAAACGGTGTGTTACGACGAATTAACGTCGAAAGACGTTTCGTTGTTAAACGTCCGTCGTAACGGAGGTTTCGTCGTAAACGACTCCTTACGTTTACGACGAAATATATTCCTCGTAAAGCGCAGGGAAAGGATTCGTCGTAAACGACACGTAAGCTTTCGTCGTAAAGCCCACGTAATTAAAACGATGTAAAGCATACGTAAATACATTCGTTGTAAATCACTCGTAAACATTTCGATGTAAAACCCTCGTAAATGTTTCGATGTTAATCACTCGTAAACATTCGATGTAAACTCTATGTAATGTTTACGAGGAGTTTACATCGTTTCTTATTATATTATTATTAATTACTATATAATAAATTTTAATTTATATTTAATATTCAGAATTTAAAATAATTTAAATTTTAAAATGAAAAAAGAAATTGGAAAACATATTTTAAAAAGTCATACAATAATATTTAAATTCATAATACAAACAGAAAAAATAAAAAAACTACATATTCTAGAATTAGTTTGGGGGGTTGCTCGGCTGTTGACGGGTTGGATCGGACTCTTGGGGATCTCGTGGTGGCATTCCAAGAACGGCTCGTCTCTCACTCAACATTCTCTGCATAACCGGGTTTTCCACGGCCATCACGTCTAGCAAATCCTCAAGAGAGTCTAAACGAACCTGCTGGCTATCCATTCGAGCCTTCATCTGAGCAGTCTCTTCATCCCGTCTCGAAGTGTATGACGAAGTTGCCCTTGCAACTTCGTTAACAGAGCCTATGCCGACTATCCGTCCCTTCTTTTTAGGAGCCACCTATAAAATCAAAACATATATTAATATAGTTAATTATGTTAAAATATTTAAAATAATGTAAACAAAAATTTTAAGTTGTACCTCTTCGAAGATTTTGTCGACCTCTTCGGTGGACAATGTGACTGGAAATCCATCGGGAGACTCCTGGGTTAGTTGCGTCTCCCGTTCTTCAATCCGACCAGCCACTGTTTGGAAGAGTTTCTCAGATGCAGGATCCACAAAAACTCCGTCGGATGTGGCGTGAGTCATCTTGAATAGGTCAGACAGAGAAGGTAAGACTCCCGTCTTCTCGAACTACAAAAAAAAATTAAATTAAATATTATAAATTATATTAATTGAATATTTTAAAATATATATTTAAAACAAAACTTACAGCTTCTAGACGGACTTCTGCATGAGGTTTTTGTCCGGTTCTGTGAAGCATGGGCAAATGACCATCTTTATCCTTCGTCCTTCGAGAAGCCGAGCACGAATTGGCCTTTTTGATCGAAGAGGGGTGCTCCCAATAGGCGATGAGGACATCCCACACATCCGTCGTGAGCTCAGTGGGCTTTCCCTCATACCCGTAGATCTCCCACTTGTCCTTCCAATCAGAGACTGTGTTGCAGAGGCGTATCTTTGCCTTTGCAACGGATTCCGCCTTCACCCTCTCGGTGATTCCCAAAGACCAATGCCACTTTTGTTGAAACATAAATTTTTAAAAAATTACAATTAATAATAAATATTAAAAATATATATATATATATATTTAAAAGTGAAAATTTAATTAAATTTAAAAATCTTACCACAAAACATTTAAACCACGTGATCTTAACGTGATTTGGTGTCTTGCTCCAGTTCGGGTATGCCCCGTCGTAGTAACCCTTAATCGTCGCCGAAACGCTCCGGCTAACACGGTTGTTAGCCCCAAACCTGAAAAAAACAATTTAACCGTTAGAAAATAAAAATTAATTAAATTTTAATGTAATAAAAATTAATAACTTACCAATAAGTTCGTCTATCGGGGTCTAGAACATCCAAACCCTCCCGTCCAGGCTGGGCAAGCAAATCCTCCACCGTATATCTCGCGAAGGGAGCATATGAAGGCACACGCAAATCCGGTTGAACTGCACCTTCTAGGACAGGCTCAGGTGCAGCCGCTGGAGGAGGAGGTGGAGGCATCTGCGGTGGAAGAGGAGGACTCGAAAAAACTCTCTGAGAAGTCTGAGAGTCTAGAACTGCATCGGAAGACGATGGACCGGAAGAAGAGGTACCGGAACCATCGCCAAACAACTGGGCATAAGTAGGTGCTGCTGGTTTCCTTCTAGGAGCCATCTAAAAAAATTTAAATAAATTTAATCAATTATGACGACATAATTAAAAAATTATTCCGTTACCTAACTAATCACCTAAACTATAGTATTCCGTCATCTAACTAATCTCCTAAGCTAATTATCTAACTAATCACCTAAACTAATTACCTAACTAATTAATAACCTAAACTAACTTAAAAAAAAAAGGAGGAAAGAGAATGTACCTTAGAGGGAGAGGAGAGGAATTTGGGAGGAATGAACGAGGCTGCCTCGTCTCGGCGTCTCAATATATAGAAAAAGATGCGTCATAAACGCGACGTAATATTACGACGAAGTTACCAGGCCCGCGTTTTCATTTACGACGAAGTTACCAGGCCCGCGTTTTTCAATTTACGACGAAATTACGTCGAAACGTCAGTTTACGACGAATTTACCAGGCCCGCGTTTACGACGAAGTTACCAGGCCCGCGTTTTTCCATTTACGACGAAATTACGTGGAATCGATTAAACCATTTACGACGAAGTTACCATGCCCGTGTTATTTTTACAACGATTTTACAACGCTTAACCCTAAACACCGAGAATGAAATCCCTAAACCCCAAAGTCACATATCATCTAACATCATATCTCTTCTCTACTACTTTTGCTCTTTCTCCAACTTAAACTCTAAAACCCTAAAACTCCAAATAATTTTTTAAAAACTAAAGAAATACATATTATATAAAACAACATTTGTTACACATACATTAGGATGGTAAAAAAACAATATTTCTTTAAACATACGTTACAATAGAGAAATACAACATTTGTTACATATATTACATCACTCTAAATCGTTTTCGTTCTCATCAATATTACATCACTCTAAATCGTTTTCGTTCTCATCACTATCATTACAATCATCATCGTCGCTTCTCTCGAACTCGTCTTCACGTGCTTCATCTGTCGCATCTTCGGGAATAACTTCATATTGAAAGTTTTGCGGGTCAATCAAAAGGATTTCATCAGTTGGTTGTTCTGGTACCTCAACTTCATTGATAGCGTCTTCTTCTTGCAAGGGCGGTTCTTCTCCAGCGACAATGCGTCCACGAGGTGTAATTTTTATAGCAGCTAACCAGTTTATCCCGGAAGTTCGAAGCCGAGGATAAGGAAGGAAGCTAACTTGCTCGACTTGTGAAGCTAAAATGAAAGGCTCAAATTTGTTGTATCTTCTCCCAAAATTGACATCCACAACACCAAATTTGTTATACCGAATCCCTCGGTTCACAACAGGATCGAACCATTCACATTTGAAGAGGACACATTTTAGCTTCAATAACCCCGGAAATTCCACTTCAATAATCTCCTGCAAGATCCCGTAAAAGTCCGTTTCACCTTTCACACATATTCCGTAGTTACTCGTTGCCCGATGTCTCCCATACTCGTATGTGTGAAAGGTAAATCCTCGTGTGAAATGCATAGGTGATGTGGTGACCTTTGCAACTGGACCTTGAACCAATTCGTGAAACCATACGGGATAATAAGGATCGTCATAATCAACCTGCACAAAGCAGTTATTCTTAATTAATATTGATGTATCAAAACACTTACTTAATTAATCAATGTATGAGATATAATACGTACCTGTGATTTTAACCACTTGACAAAGTGCTTATCTTTACGTGTGTCCACATCAGTTGCAGATATTCCTGGTATTGTTTCTTCAACTTGAGATACAAACATGCTGCAAATTAAACAAATAATCAAGTCATACATAATTAACTTCAATTCATATAATTAACATTCAAAAAATAATTTTCAAAGTAACGGGTCACTGCATCCTCGCAGTTGAGCAGAATATAAGTGTGGGCACTATGTTTATCCTCTTCACATGACCACCATACTTCTTTCGTTTTACCACCAAACCGTGCAATTTGAAAATGTCAGGAACAATCAATTGGATATGATGTCGGTACTCCACCATCATCATATCTTCTAGGAATGAATCGTCAATATTGAATAGTGGAATGAATCCTGGACAGTGAATCATGGATGTAGAGTAAAATTAATCATGGACGGTGAATCGTGGACAGTTTTGGACAGTGAATCACTTTCCAGTTCGAAGCGTAGTCAGCGAACTTAATCGTGAACTGGAAATCGTGGACGATTGACCGTGGAGGTGAATCATAAATCTTCATTACTCAAAAACTTAAAAGAAAAAAAAAAACAAAAAACTTATCTTTTCTTGCAGTAATGATCAAGTACGATGATTTTCCTGAATTTTTGTGTAGTGTTAGCGGATGGCTGTTTATGAAAATGATCATGTTAATAACAAAGCTAATGAAAATTCAGATCAACAATACGTCTTTTTGGAAGGGATGTGACATTTCCAAGTAGAACATGGAGAATAGAGGTTTTATCAATTCTGAAATTCGGTATGTCCTGCTTTTGAATCTTCACTGCTTTCATGACATCCTTGGTCACTCTACCTTGCTTGAACAAATATAACATGTGTCGAGTTAACTTAAGGGCAAGATGTAAGTGTACCGACTGACAGATTAGAGAGAAGAGTCAAACTCACTTTTATGGTTTGACATCAAACCATTTGTATCTTGGTTCCTCAACACCAATGATTCCAAGACATACACATGGTGTATGATTACGAAAGTCACAGTAGTAACCAGACCAAACCATGTCTCTTGTTATTTTTAGTCATACACAATCGCGTGAAGGAATTTTTCTGGACGTGAAAGAACAGTTGATTGGGAGTAGTTGGATTTCACATATGAATCTTGAGAAGAAATCACATTAGTTGATTCATCATTTTCAATGGACGTCAACAATTATTTTCATGATATCAGTCATATGAAGAGTGTTAAATATGAGAAGCAATGTCCATTGATAAACTTAGGCAAGGAAAGTACCTAAAACTCTACTTATTCTTGTTTGAATAGGTTTGTCCCTTGAGAATTAATGCATGTGTGTGTGCATTGTTTGAATAAGGTACTTGGAGCTCATGATAAAAGTCTGGTCGTGGATCAAACCTTTTGATGATGGCAGGATGTCAGAAGAAAGGAGGAGACAAAGAACCAGCCACATTGAGACTTCCAAGCAGTTTTGAGTGTGAAACAAGGAAGGCATTGGTGCCTGCTTGCCATTGAAGTAAGACTATGATCCAGGGTTTATGAGTCCCTAAACTTGATTATAAGACTCATAAACCCACTGGCTAATCCCTAGGCTGTGGGTGGTTACACTTTTTTTTCCTAAGTGATGGTTTTATCCCATGAGGTTTTCCACACTTAGGTTTTTAATGAGGCAAGTGCTCTCAGTTCCAAGCTTTTCCAAGGATCTCCTATGGCCAAGCTTGAGTTGGAGTGTTGACATGAAGCAATAAAAAGCAAGAGTAAAGACATGAAGAACCTGATTGATCATGGACAGGATATCATGGACAGAGGATCATGGACAGGAAATCATGGACATGAAAACTGAGGCAAAGAATGAGTTGTGGAGACTAATATGGACATTAGGAACCTCTAAGAAGTCAAGGTAACCAGTTTGAATTCAAAAGAAAAGATCTGGTTTGAATTAGACAAGAAGTCACATGTGTTGCTTTGGAGAAGCAGCTGGACTGGTCACTTTCACTCGAGCGGGCTGTGCCAACCTCTCTCGTGTCCCTTTTTTCTCATCTGGTCATGCCTTCCCTTGTCCATATTCTCCTTTGGCCTCATCTCATTCCCTAGAGAATTATTTATTTATGTTTATCTTGCTTAGTAATTGTTTAATCATGTGTATTGCCTATTTAAAGGCTTCTCCATCACTTGTAACATAACATCAAGAATCAATATACAAGTTTCTCTCAGTCTAAATTTATGGCTCTCTCTCTCTATCTTGTGTCTAAACAATATTCACAATGTAGAGAGTTAAGCATTATGGTTTAGAGGCTGCCTTAACTCTTTCTCTCTTAACGCAGCTTAATACTTGTAAACTCATTCTAGTATATCAAAACAAATTTCAAACATTGGCTTCAAGTATTTTTTTTTCTTTCTCTTTGTTGTGATAGCAGTTGGGACACCAAAACACACGATGGCAGCCCCTGTCAAGAATTGCTGAGCGCAGGCATAACGTGCATCAGCCATGAGCGACCCAATTCTCTCTGGTTTAACATCATCACTCCTCTCTCTCCAGAAACTTTCTAACATTGCCTTCACAACTGGCTAATATCTTCTGTTACATCCCACAAGGTTGCCACAATGACAGGGGAACCGGCTAGCAGGAAAGATATCGGAACACTTTTTGGTACATATCTGCCTCCTCTATATGGCAAACCGCTGCAGCATCCCATAAGAAAAGCTGCAGAACATCTGTCCATATTCTCTACTTTGCGCATGGGAATATATTGAAAAATGTCATGATGGAAACAAACTCACTTTCAAAGGCAATTGAGAAGAAAGAAGAAACTCGACCATTTTCTTTTCTTATGTTAAAAAAAAAAGAAAATGTTTTTAAAAAATTGTAAAATTACAGAAGTTTTAAAAAAATGTTTTTTCTTTGGGGTTTGTGATTTTTTTATTTTGTTTTATTATTTGTGTGTTTTGAGGGGACGTGACATCTCTCATCTGCTGTCTCTGCATCATCTTCTCTTTTGTATTACTCAAATGATTTTATAAGATTAATGAAAGGAATGTTATTATTCAGTCTCTGAAACATGTTTTCTATGTGGAATAATCACCTTATGATTGTACAACTAGTGGACATCGTTCTATCAAATCTCTTTGTGATTATTGTACTGATGGATCTCTTTGGTATTATTGTACTATAGTCAGTTTTGTTGAACCACATATAGAAATAGTGCTTTTGGAATAGTTGACTCCACTTATGATTATGATTAGGTCCTTAATCTATCACTAATTAGGTACTACATACTAAATTTTTAATAGTCATTTATTAGTTGGTTAGTGATAAACTGAAAACAAAACACTCCAAACGTATACTTCTAAAATCTTTTCGATGGGTTAATATGTTTAATTGGTTCTCAACCAACTCCGTGTACATACTTTGAGTTATCTTGTTGTTTAGGAAACAATATTTGTACTACCTAAAAGGCCAAAACTGATAATGGAGATTAAAAAAAAATTGATTAACAAGATAAACCAAAGAAAGCCTATAGGAGTTTGATTAGTAGATTAAAAACTAACGTTCATTGACATAAAACTATTGGGTATGGGTTTGGATTGGGTTTTTATATACACTAGGTGCATAGTCTCCGCGCAAGCGCGGGGTCGGCTACATTATAGGTGTATTGTATAGTTTTGTTTACGGAATTTTATTGTTTTTTGTCTATAATGTGATTGATGGGACTTTGGATATTACATAAGTTGATGAGTTTGATATAAGAATGAACGATGAAGTCATATGTTGATATTTTTATATCTTATATGTTCAAAGTTGAGGGTGATGGAACTTGTTAGTGTTTACTTAGGTAGTTGTTTGTATATAAATCAAATAGTGCATGGAAAAAGATAATAAATTTAGATTTAAAATGTTAGGGTTTCAAAATAACTGGGCCTTGAATCTGTGGTTTAGTCTAATACTGAAAAAACTGTTAGGATTTCAACTCCTTTTTTTCTCTATGTCGGGAATGTGGGCACTAATTTCCCGATTCATGTAGGTAAAATTGTTTCTTAGTTTGTGAGATTGAAAAGCGTAGATTGATTTTAAGCATGATTGATGAGAGGTTTACTTGCATCAGCTTCGTCTGCCGTGGGTGTTGAGTTTCGTCGGCGCCAGATGTTAGACATGCAAGAGAGAAGATCTGAATATGTTAATTTCGTGTTTTGTTTTTTCTTCTCTCGTGTTTTGTGGGTTCCACTCTTTGCTCAGGCTGTACAAAAGATGAAGTCTGGCTAGGCCGTCTCACTTCTCTGAAATATTCCCTTGATTAACCTCCTACCAACATCTATCTTCTGATTCTGTCTTGAAGTCGATGAGCTTCCAAAAAAATTAGCTTTCATCTGCTATTCCGCTTGGAATGGAGAGTTCTGAAATGCCGCATAAAAAACATATTGGCAAATAACTAATGATTGTCAACAACTATCACTATACTAAATAGAAAATAAATCAAGGTTTTTTGTTCTGCACAAACTAAAATCTTACAACAGGGTTGTCACGGTTTTTTTTCAGGAGCAAGATCTTTTTCTTCCCAGAAACCATAGTCAATGCAATTCTTGGGAGAGAGCTATCCATGACAGAGGCTAAAGTTGCGTAGATGAAAAAATAGATCAGAAACACAGTAGATTTTTTCAGATAAGGAAAATATGGGATAAGTTGTTGACTAATTACCAGTTTCAGTTGTTGGTATGTCATTCCACTTGAATTTGCCTGATTGTAATCTTGCTTGGAGCTGCCAAATATGCTATGTTTACCAATTTCTAGGTTTGTGTTCGCAATCACTTGGAGCACCTAGCAACCTCAAAACGATCTACTTTCACAATGGAATCTGCTTTCAAAGATGGCATGTAATGATTAGCATGTCCGACGGGAGTAAACCCATGAATCACGGAATCTGCAAATAGTATTACCCAACAAAGAATCAGGAAATAAATTAAAACAATTATGTTAAATAAGTGTGATAAATCGAAGATTAACTTACCTTTTCATCGAGGAAAAGAACCGTGATTCCCACAAATTCCCTGTCTTTCTTGAAGTTCAGGGAATCCCAGAAGCGGAGGAAGCCAGAGGCTATGCTCTGACTACTAAGACCAAGACGGAGAGACTCGAAGGTTGAGTGACGGACGCCGGGACGCCGGTTTGACGAACTGGAGAGGCAGAGAGAAACATTTTCTAAAAGATGGTTAAAGCTAAGAGGAATCAATGAGTTATGTGGAGATGCAGATTGAGTTCATCAAAGATGAGAATCATATATATATGGTTTACAGAGGGGCTACAAATCAGGAACATTTATGATCAAGCGATTTAAGATGGAGACATGAAGAGTTCATCGGTGAAAAAATAGATTACGAACATACACACGGCGCAACTCTGTAACTCAGACTTGTTTGAGACAATGATGAAAAGAACCCATATTAAACTACAACAGTTTACAATATAGGAAAACCATAATTGTTGCAAACTTAAGCTTTTTTCATATAACGTGATGAATCCTATTTAAAAATGAAACTCATAACACACTTGTAGGTCCGACCCTCAGAGGAAGCCGAAGAAGCAATGGCTTCCGACCTTCATAAATATATATTAGGTTCGGCCATCAATGTACAAAGGTATCAGTTAGCTTAGTGGTATAAATGTTGGTGTTTATATCTCAATAACCCGGGTTCGAGCCATAGACTTGACACTTTTTTATACTTTTTAAAAGTGGGGCCCACAAAACGATGACGTGGCGCGCTGAGAAGTGAGCAAAAACTGATCTATTATAATATAGATTAGTGGAGTATCTGGAGACTATTAGACCACAAACCTAACTTAAGAATCAAAGGTTGATGTTGCTAATTTTAGATTACAGGGTTCATATGACTTTCTTAATCTCTGATGAAAGAAACAAAATTCAATGGTTGGTCCAGTGAGTGTCTCAGTCCAAGATATGTAAAGCAAGTCCACTCTTTGTTCAAAAAAAAAAAGTCCACTCTATCTAAAGCCCATCAGATCCATATACTTTTCTCTATTAAAGTTTGGTTTGTATATAGTTTTATCTTTTTGGAACATCAAACTTTTGTTATCTTTTAATCAGATTAAGTAAGATTGGTTTGTATACATCATTATTCATTAATATTGGCCAATTGGGTTCAGTTTCCCAAGACCATGCTCTTATAGTCTTCAATCTAGTGTATCTGAAATGAGACTGAATGGTCTATTTGTTTCATGCAGTATCTGTTTGCTTATTATTGTCATATGAATATCACAACGTGGATACTTCTCCAACACACATCACTTTGAAAAGTCAGTTGTAAACAAATCACTTTACATGTCATATCAAAATTGCATCACGAATAGGTTACGAACTTATTTCAAGTTGCAACTATCTAACAACCTTCATTAATGTCGAAGATCATATGTAATAAGAAGAGGCTCAAAATATAACCAGAAAAAACGTTCAAGTCTAAATATTTATTTATTATTAGAGAAATTGCAGTAGAGACACATTGAAAAAGACTCGAACCATAATTAAAATAACCCATATAATGGGTTTTCTCCCACGGATTATTCTAACGACAATCATTGCAATAACAAAACTTATATAACAGGTTGGTTTAGACCATATGTTAAACCGACTGATTCGAAATGTTAAACCGGCCGCCACTGGACGTTATATAAAAAATTTCTTTGATTTCACATGGGTCATATGACACCCCTCATTATTAACTACCTCCGCCACTGGACGTAAGTGTACCGGCTGACAGATTAGAGAGAAGAGTCAAACTCACTTTTAAGGTTTGGCATCAAACCATTCGTATCTCGGTTCCTCGACACAGAGCCGAGCTTGATCCCATGCTTGTAAAACATTTTGAATGGGACCCCATTTAAAATTTTTTTTTTGTATATACTAAATATATAAATGTTTAATGTAAAATAAAAAATGATTAAAAAAATAGATTTTAAAAATTATAATGATATAAAAAAATTTATAATAGACTAAAATGTTCTTTTAAATTTTTAAGTAACCAAAAAATACTTTATCTTAAAAAAAAATTTAAATTAATTTTTTTTCAAAAACATATTTTAACAAAAATAAAAATTAAATAATTTTTTTTGTTTTGGATAGGGCTCAGGTCCGGCTCTGCCTCAACACCAATGATTCCAAGACATGCACATGGTGTATGATTATGAAAGTCACAGTAGTAACCAGACCAAACCATGTCTCTTGTTATTTTTAGTCATACACGTCGCGTGAAGGAATTTTTTTGTGGACGTTAAAGAACAGTTGATTGGGAGTAGTTGGCTTCCTCAGTCTTTTGTGGACATCAGAGATTCTCACATATGAATCTTGAGAAGAAATCACATTCGTTGATTCATCACTTCTCTTCAATGGACGTCAACAATTCTTTTTATGATATCAGTCATATGAAGAGAAATACGTGGTTTGAATTCAATATTAAGTTGAAACACAAAAATAAGGAAGAAAAATCTTCTAAATCATCAATATTTTGAATGCCCTCCTAGTATATCAAAACAAATTTCAAACATTGGCTTCAAGTATTTTTTTCTTCCTCTTTGTTGTGATAGCAGTTGGGACACCATAACACACGATGGCAGCCCCTGTCAAGAATTGCTGAGCGCAGGCATAACGTGCATCAGCCATGAGCGACCCAATTCTCTCTGGTTTAACATCATCACTCCTCTCTCTCCAGAAACTTTCCAACATTGCCTTCACAAACTGGCTAATATCTTCTGGTACATCCCACAAGGTTGCCACAATGACAGGGGAACCGGCTAGCAGGAAAGATATCGGAACACTTTTTGGTACATATCTGCCTCCTCTATATGGCAAACCGCTGCAGCATCCCATAAGAAAAGCTGCAGAACATTTGTTCATATTCTCTACTTTCCGCATGGGAATATATTGATCTCCTGCACCACCCCCCCCCCCCCCCCCCCCCCCCCCCCATTGCATGGCTCGAATCAGTAATTTGAACTTTTTTCTTATAGGTGTATTATGTAAGGGAAAGGACCACCATACCAGAACCATGCCCATGATATAGGAAAAGATCACGATTTCCCAACGCATCATTTAGCTCCTGAGCAGAAGGAGCAGGTGGCTCTAATCCAGCTTCTACCTGTATAAAACAAATATGATCGGTAACAACCAAGACAGACGAATTATATCAGTTTATTTTAATATATGTGTTACCTTGATTTCCTTAATCTCGGACAATCCTTCAAGCACGGTTTGCAATGTTTTGCAATTATATTTCGGATCTAATAGATAACAAGAATCTCGAGGATCGATCACAAGGAAGGGAGAAGGATCTTCTCGGTAACAGCTTTTCTTAAGCACTGCTGATATACTACCCACAGAAGGCATACGGTATACTTCTTGTCTTCTCAATGTTGGAATGTTCTCCCATGGAAGCATCTATTATACAGAACAAGTGTGTTTCAGAGAATACAACATGTTACACATCAAGTAATCACAAATAACATTGAATACAATCAGACAGTACCATATGATATTCTAGTATTCTCTCCTTTAATTTTAATACTCGTAAAAGCTAACAAGGGTTTAGAATCAATGAGCAAGATTATATCTTTCCTATGTTGTATTTAAGAAGAAAACTCTATTCTAACAATGCACATCCTGAATCTCATGATCCAACACAAGTATTATCGGTTCTCTCTTCTCATTATAATCCTCTAGCTTGATCCCTGAGTCCCGTATCAGTTGTAAGGCTAGCCGGTACCTACTTCGAAGGTCATCAGATATACTGCTTCCATTTTCTTCATCAATATGGTCACTTGGATGACCTCCTATGCAGCAACCATTCTTTGAACAAAGCTGAGATATCCATGAGTCGCCGTCCTTGGCTGTGTCATTTCCAAGGAAAACCTTTAGAAGTGTCTCATTTACTTCCATATTACATTTGGCCCTTAGCTCTTCAACCAGCTTCTTTTGCGTGGACTCATGCGATTTACTATTTGAAGACTCTCCCAAAAGCAGATGCCTCCAGGGACCCAACCAGGTGTCTTCAAGGTTTCTGTATATAATAACAATAATACAACACGCTTCTTTTAAAAATAGAAATATGCTGTAGTCCCGAATTGTGCAACTATAAGTGTGTTCACTATATGCATCACCTCCGCATGGAATGTGTACCTTAGCAATTTATTAAGACGAAGTTCAAGTTCGTCTATCTCCTTCCACCTCAATTTTTCATCTTCCATAGGAACCTGAGAACCAGTAAAGTTGTACTCCTTCAATATTAATCGAAATGCTGGAGCGACAACATCCACCACTGTGGAACCCCATGGAGAATCCCATCTTTTATCCATCTTTTCAATCCCACCTGCTTCGGTGTTGGTAAAATTATTTATGCTATCAAGTAACAATGACAGAAAGGAAATCCCCCTTGATCAACCAATGGATAGTATAAATTTTACCTTCTCCAAGTGAAGAATAAATTGGCAGAAGTACAGCTAAAGGCTGCTGACTCTTTGAGCTCAACCGTGACAAGAGCAGCCACCCACAAACTTGGGGGCTTTTCAATAACTCCTGCAACAATTTACTCAGTGTGCCTCCAAGCACGCTAATGCAGATGGCTGTCGTTTCTGGTAGACCATTGAAAAAGTTTTTTGCAAACTTAACAAGACCGTCGGTGCTTTTGGGAGCAAGCCTGCAGTGTCAGGTAAAAGACAATGGACTCAGTAAGAAAAAAAAAACAAATAAATCCAACTTTAATCCATGTTTTCTAGCTTTAAGACCTGAGAAAGTCGAATTCTTCAGAAGCCTGCAGATCAGAATGTTTTGGTCAGTGCAACTTATCTTATTAAGCAAAACTAACAAGGGATACACATATTAAGATACAACAAACATAACCAGTAAAACAGATCGTAGGAAATTAGTTTTGTTTACCAACCTCTTTATCTGAGTTGCGTCCTGATTTCATAAATTTTGACAAGAAGTGGTAGTTGCTATTAGCACCAAGAGAGGCTTGATGATAATATGTAACCCAATGACTTAAAGAAAGCTCCCCGTCACAGGGGAGTGAGAACTCAGACCCTATAGAAGAGACCAAGTATAACACAGCAAGCAACCTTGAAATCTGTTGTTGTACATCAGCCAGTCTCTTTTTAATATATGCTAAATCACTATCAAAACATAAACATAAGAAGAAGAAAAAGCTTCACCTTTCGACAGAGTATCGGATCCTCTCTGCTAAGTACAAATGCCAACGTTAACAATGAAACCAGCGTCTGATATGGAATATGTGATAAATCACATAAAACAGACCTATACAAAGTAGTGATCAGTGATGTCTGGTGAAATTTACAAATTGGCATTTTATTAAATTTGTATATTAACCAATATGACGAACCTGGAGTGGTAAGTTTGAAGACTCAACTTGCACAAGTTGTATAATATTCTTGCACGATCAAGACCAAATACATCTCCTTTGATTTCCTTCCCAATAAAATCCAGCAATGGACTGCGAGAAGAAGGTGAGCTGAGGATGGATACGGTACTGTTATACAAAGCAGCGATGCTATGCAAAATTGCCCCATGTGCTTGATGAACCTTTCCAGATTTAGCCAAACATTTTCCTGAAATGAAAATCGGTTTAGCTCTTAGAACAACCAATATTCTAGTCGAACATTAATCTGTGCATGTAATCCGTTCTTTGTTGGAAAAAAGACATAGCCGAGAAAAGAAAGTAATTTTAGGCCGAAATTTTTAATTTCTAAGGACATGCATTTTAAAAAGTATAAAAATAGAATATTATAAGGGATAAGGGCATACCAAGGCTGACAAGAACCGTGCACGCAAGCCTCCTTTGGTAAAATTGCCATTTCAAACTTATAAAGTTATTCGGCAATCCAGATCTTGTAACTTCGTTAGAGAGGTGCTGCTGGCTTATTCTATTGATGCAAACGCAGATTCTGTTTTTAGTGTCCCGCATCAACCCCTTTGCATCACAGATATCAGATTCATCAATGAATCTACACTTCTTAGCAGGAAAGTTTTGAGGTCGTTCTTCAAGTGATCGACTCATTGAGCGAGTCAACCTTATAATAGGCTGCTCCTTCATCTCGCAAGCATGCACAATTAGAGCACCTCCTCCACGCCTCATTTTCGAGTCTCTTGGTTTCTCTACCTCGGCTGTTTGATTAATGCATCCTTTCCAAGCTGGGCAGCATATTTTTTGTAAGGCTGCACTATACAGACTCTCAGATTGTCTTTGAGACAAGTCTCCAAATTGCTTATCCAACGTAACCTCTAACATCAGCTTGCAGTTTCGGCAAGGAAAATTTTTTTGACTATCTGTTAGCAGCTTTTTCGCATTCTGGAGCTCCTTTTCTGCTAGATCCCTACACTGCATTTTATTGTAGAGATTCCCTAGTGGACAGAAAAAACAAATAAGTGGCTTTCATGGCCTAAGGAAAAAAGACAAATTGCAGAAAAAAATTAATGAAGCTTCATACCCAAAGCAAGAGAAAATGCAAGGACAAAAGGTTGTAGGCTCTGAATAGATGAAACAGTTTTTCCCCAAGATAGCAAGTTTCCAGCCCTATCTCTTTCCCCCATAAGCTCCCAAATACCACCAAGCTGCATTTTTAAAATAGATTAACAATGCAGAAATAGTGACAGTCCAAGCAACTGCCAAGGAAGTTTTTTTTTTGAAAAAAAACAAGACCTGAAGAACACTTTCCAAACAACATTGGAGCAAAATCCAAGGGCTTAAGTAGCAGCGGCTAATATCCCAGAGAAAAGTTCCACATGGCCATGAATCGGTATCTCTAAGACTTGAAACTTCAAACTTCTTAAAGTCGAAAGTCATTATTTCTACTGTCTGTGTAGTTTTCCCACTAAATCTAAACCATTTTCTTAGAAGAAAATTTCGAATCCTTTGTGCTTCCGTAGCATAAGAGAGAGCCTATAAAAAAAGGGAGATAATTAATAATCTTGATATTAAAAAACAAACTTTCATAAAGTATCAAGAAAAAACTACAATCAGTTGCTATATAGTATATACTAGTAAGACTCTCATGATTCAAAAACTATCTTACCTTGTATAAATTACCACATGACAATTCTCTTTCACAGAGATCATAATATAGAGATGCAGCAACAAAAGACGAGAAACAGGGAAGTGGATCCTGGGAGACAAAATCATCACATTTTAGCCAAACAGTATAATTTAGAAGAAAATAATAGATACATCTATTTCTTACACTTGAGACTGGTTTGGAAGTTGTGTCTAGTTTGGAAGCTGTGCGTTTAATCTCAACTATTGTGATGTCTGACTCATGTATGCTCAGCTCGAACCCAATTGATTTTGCTTTTGAAAACTGCAAGCAACTTTTCCAGAAATCTGTTGACTCTGATATTTCATCAAAGTAGCATGATAATCCCGTGATGACAGCATCATCTATTGGAGAAGGACATAACGCATGACTTAGCCGTCTACAGTCCCACAACATTGCCAAAGCATCCTTCAATCTGACATTTCTCCCTTTAAATATTCTAAACATCAAGTCGTATATCCGTTGATGGAGCTCTATCCAACCCTAAAATTGGAGGAAAATAGAAGTATTAAAGGCTAGAAAAATTGTAAAACAATCAGAATGAATGGAGGTATATCCCAAGAGAATAAATTTTAATATGATAAAATTACAAAATATACCTTTATTGAGACCAAATCAATTACATTGAACAGTAGAGGAATCACGTTTTCCAGGGGCATAGTCTCACCAGACTGAATCCATACACATAGATTCAATGATTTGTTAATGTCTTCGAAAATTTGCTGCACATAAAAGTAGGATTAGAAGTAAAGAAAATAGCACACAATTATAGACATTAGCGACCAAACATAAATAAATAAACAAAATTGACGTAACTCAATGATGTTACCTTGGACTCTGGTTTAGTTTCTTGGAAGTATAACGCTCTTAAGAAATATATAATAGTTAGTTGGAAACAAGTCTCATGGCCCTCATTAGATATGCTTTCCTGTGTCAATGACAAAGAAATCATTCACAAAAAGAATTGAACGGTAGTTAAGCTGTTAAACATAGTAAATAAATTACCAAATTAGATATTCCTTCTGATAAATGACGAACACAATCTTGTTCAAAAGCTCTTTTTCAACACGTGCTTGTTTAACAGGCTCTTGTTCAACAGGCTCTTGTTTAGCACCCTCTTGTTTAACACACTCTTTTTCAACACGCTCTTGTTCAGCTCTAGCAATCCTTGCTTTCCATGTTAAAACTCTTGCTCTCTCCAAGAATAGATCTTTTGTGATGATAACATCTTTCAAAAGGATATCAGCAATTTTTATCTGATTTGCGCGACATAATTTTGAGCACACAGGAACGAACTCCTCATAAGCAAGAATCTCCTACACGTGTGATGTAAGAATATAAGTTCATTTTATTTGTAAATGACAACAACAGATATATATAACAAGTAAACTAGAATGCAAGGTAACATGTCACTTATTGCTTTGGAAATCTATTGCATAAATTAAGTAATTGGTAGGATCCCAACCTGCTCCAAGATATTTCCAGTCACTATTTTCGAAATCTTCTGAGAAGATAGCAGCAAGGAGTGAAAGAGTGTACATGAGTCAGCCAGATCAGGACTCTTATGACGCTTGTGTTGTATCTGATGATAAAATGCAATTAGAAGCGTGAATTAGAAAGCAAGCGGAAAACGCTGAAGCATAAAGTTACCTTAACCCACTGTTGTATTATTGGTGTAAGGTCTGGTAAACTTGCGATGAGTTTTTTAGCTAAAGACCAAGTTTCTAGAATAAAAAAAACAAGCTCCTCAATTTTTAACTCTCCATATTGCTCGAGAACATCCAGATAGTATGCAGATTTGCGACATGCCTCGCTCACAAAATCAGTAACTGCTTTTTCGGACACAAAATCCTCAGATGAGTTAGACTCAAATTTCAGACAGATGAGTCTAACACAATTCCACACGGTTCTAATACATAACTCGAACGCTATGGAAACCTGCAAAGTACAACCATCAATATTGAGAAAATAGACTAGACTGCAAAAAACTTGTAATAAAATGAAAATTTAGAGCTCACGGATGCAACCTTTTTAGAATGCTTTATATTGTCACCAGTTTCAGGAAATGAAGCACATAGATGTATGAGCTCTGGAGGTGAAATCCACGGACTAGCAATTACATCCTCAACTAGGCAGGAAATGATCTAAACATGGAAAACCTTGAGATGGTTAGTTTGCCAAGAACTACGACCTTACAAAAAGAAGAGTCTAAATAAAATCCACAGGTAAGCATTTAACCTTCAGTGCAGAGATGCAGAAGTCATGCAGTGAATCCCCATCGAGAAAATGCTGCGGCACTGCTGGTTCTCTAAGGATCGAGAGTGCACACTCTCCCATAGCTGAGACCAGCATTGTGAGCATTTTATTGCTGTCACCATTTCCAATAGGATCTCTTTCAGTAAGACGATTATTATTGTTTTGTTCTTTGTTAAGTGGCGGCATCAGAGTGTCGAACCACTTTGAATCGCTTTCAGAGGCGATGAGAGACCAGTCAGGTACTTGAGCTTGAAACTCTGAACAAAGTAGACCACATGATTCATCCTTCCCAGCTTTCCTCTCGTTAAACTGACTACTGAGTCTCTCTCTTAGATTGTAACTAGGCCCAGCACTATCCCGATACAAAGATGGATGCATCTTCTGGATTTTCTGAAACAAACGCAAGCAAATGATCAAGACTTGGAATGGAACAACAATAGTTAGATCAGAGAGGACATAGTTACAATCACCATAGGAGATTAGACTCTGTTTCAATCACACACGATGGACAACCTCTGTGTAGTGGGACAGCATAGAGAATGTTCTTAGCAATAACATTTCCTAAGCTGCTACTAGCGACTACTTAAAATGCTTTAAGACACATGCAATTCATGATTTCAAATAAATATACACACCCACCTGCCAAGTCTTTTCACAAGCCGAATCAGTAGTGTTTGTTCTTGAGGCCCTAAACAGAAGAAGCTGTTTCCAAGGCTCTTCACTTCCATAAGAATCCCACTTTGATCTATCCGGCAAAGAAGCATTAGATGTGTCACATGGATCCTTAGCAGCCTCGCTTAACCATTTTAAAGTCTCTACAGAACATTCCCGTTTCATCTTCCCAGGCGAAGAGTGATCCTTGTCAACTTTCTCAAGCAACCACTTGAACTCTGCTCCTACTTTCCTCAACTCATAGTTGCTCTTGGCTTGAGATACAAAGTCTCTAAGCCTAGCAATCAGATCCTTTGAGGTTCCAGGCAACCCCGGGCTAGAATCACTGTTCAACCATCGAGCAAGTGCGGCGAGATACTTGACATAGATCAATTTCGCACCAAGCCCTAATCCAGACTCCTGACCAACTTTATCCCATGCAGCATTCTCAGAAACGGCTTTAAACCCGCCTCTATTACTAACGGTGATGATAAGTCTGAGCCAATCCATGGAACTCCCGTGGCTAGTCATCGGGGAGAGGTAGAGGACAAATGAGGGCTTTTTTGTCCCCAGGGAAAGAGATCTTAAACCTTAAAAGAATTCTGATACGCACCAGTAACAGTCGTCTATTGGAAACAAAGGGGATGTTAGGGTTTTCTCAGTAGGGAGTCGTGGGGGAAGAAAAAAGAGGATAAGTCGAGCCACGTTTTGTTTTGAATAAGTCAATGTTAACTAGAAAGCTGGTTCTGTCTTTGGTAGAGGATACTAATGTCTTTCGTACACAATAAAATGCGTCTCAAAAGTACAATGCGACTTTTGCTGCGTAATAAGAAAATCTTTAAAGTGACTTTTAGGAGGTAATTTTTTCGTTTTTACATAGTTTTTTTTTAATTAAAAAAAAAAAATTCAATTTCAAAATAAAATCACTTTTATTTAGATAAGCTTCAAAATTCTCTAATTTAGAGGTGGGCGTTCGAGTATCCATTCGGGTTTGGTTCGGGTCTATTCGAGTTTCGGATTTTCGGGGTCAGACCCATTCGGATATTTCTAAAATTTGGTTTGGGTTCGGTTTGGATCTTTACGGGTTCGGTAAGGGTTCGGATAACCCATTTAAATTATTTTTAAAGTTTTAAAATTTATTATATACTTTAAATTTCTCAAAATCTATACAAAAAAAACATATTACATATAAATTTGAATAACATATGTCAAAATACTTAAACTTAACATGTTTATTAGTTTTGTTTCAATAGTTGAATACATAATCGATATATATTTTAAGTATTATTAGTGTTTTGACTATACTTTAGTTATTTAGACATTTATTTTTAACTATTTGTATATATTTTCAAGTATTTTGGATAACTTAAAAGTATCTTATATATCTTGGATGCTTTTAAATATATATTAAATCTAAAAATAATTAATATATTTAGGTATATAAGTCTATTTCGGATACATTCAGATACCCATAATACTTCGGTACGGATCGGATTCGGTTTCGGTTATCTAAATACCAAAATTTTGAACTCATTCGGATATTTTATCAACGTCGGTCCGGATTCGGTACTACTTTTTCAGATCGGATTCGGTTCAGTTTCAGGTTTTTTACCCAGCTCTATTCTCCGTACCTTACAGCAACTGCCCCTTCACCATTCTTCAATTTCTCTATCTCCTCTGCATCTCCATTACTCACTGTCTCTCTCTCCTCTGCATCTCTCTCTCTCTCTCTCCTCTCTCTCTCTCTCTCTCTCTCTCTCTCTCTCTCTCTCTCTCTCTCTCACTTTGTGTTCTTTGTCGTATGTTCTTCGCAGTCTACAAAACGCAATTTATTAAAGATATTTAAATCAGTCTCACACACTTTCCTTACTTCAGTTTTTCTGTCAATGATTTGATGTCGATGATTTCCTGTCCATGATTCATGTCCATAATTTTCTGTCCATGATCTCCTGTCCATGATCTCATGTCCATGATTTCTTATTCATGATAATCAGTTTCTCATGTCTTTAGTCTTGCTCTTTGTTCTCTTCATGTCAACACTCTCCCCCTCAAACTTGACCATATGGACTTGGTCAAGTCAAGCGTGGAAACCATGAAGCATTTCCTCATTAAAACATATACTTGAAAAAACTACTTGGGACAAAAACCAAACAAAGGAAAAAGAGTAGAACACTTCATGACAAGATGATCAGTGACAAGAGAAGTCTATGAGTCCAAGCTTAGGAAGAATGAACTCACAAACCTTGCTGCAAGCTACCTTGGTGAATATGTCAGCTAGTTGATCTTCACTTTTGTGTAGCATAGAAGAATCACTTGCTGTTCCACTGCCTGTCTCACCTTGTGGCAGTCCACTTCACTGTGTTTTTGTCCTCTCATGAAAAACTGAGTTGGAGCAATGTGTATTGCTGCCTTGTTGTCACAATGCATAGTCATGGGTGTGTTGATCTCAATACCCAAGTCCTTTAGCAGTCCCTTGATCTATATAAGCTTACTTGTGAGCTTCTTCATTGATCTGTACTCTGCCTCAGCACTTGATCAAGACACCACCTTCTGCTTCTTGTTCTTCCATGTGACCAGATTTCCTCCAATGAAGGTGCAGTAGCCTGTAATTGATCTCCTATCAACTCTGTCTCCAGCTCAATCAGCATCACAATATCCAACAACTTCAGTACTCTTGTTACATGTCATCCATGCTCCTTGGCCAGGTGCTTCTCTTAGGTACCTTAAGATCCTCTCCACCATATCGCAATGATGCACCTTAGGAGCTCTCATGTGTTGACTCACTTGATTCACAGCAAAACACATATCTGGTCTGGTGATGGTTAGATAGATGAGCTTGCCCACCATTCTTCTGTACTTCTTGATATCTCCAAATGGTGTAGACTCATACTCCCCCTCTCTCAGCACCTTGTATCCTTCTTCTAATGGATTCTTGGCCTTTTTATTCCCAAGGTTTCCTGCCTCATTTAAAATATCAAGTGTGTACTTCCTTTGAGATAAGAATAACCCCTCTTTAGAGTGGTAGATCGCAATCCCAAAGAAGTACTTCAACTCTCCCAAATCTTTGATATCAAAGGTATTTAAAAAAAGGTTTTAGTTGAGAGAATACCTTCCTTGTTGCTACAGTGATGATAGTGTCATCCACATAGACTAAGATGACCACAATACATTGCTTACTAGTTAATGTGAAGAGGGTGTGATCAGCTTCTGACTTTACAAAGCCTCTTCCATTGAGGGTGGCGCTCAATTTATGGTACCAAGCCATTGGAGATTGCTTCAAGTCATAAATTGCCTTCTTTTATCTGAGAACATTTCCTGGCTTCGCTATATTCTCAAGACCAGGAGGTGGTCTCATGTAGATTTCATCCTCCAATTCTCCTTGAAGAAATGCATCCTTCACATCCATCTGCCATAAATCTCACTCAAGGTTGACTGCAAGAGACAAGAGAATCTTTATAGTGTGAAGCTTGGCCACTGGTGAAAAAGTGTCTAGATAATCTTCACCATATACTTGAGTATAACCCCTTGCAACTAGTCTTGTCTTCTTTCTTTCTGGTTTTCCATTGGCTCCATACTTAATAGTGTAAAGAAGCCGGCTTGTCATTGCCTTCTTTCTTTTTGGAAGTTCAGTCTCAAACTATGTATCATTCTTGATCATGTCTCCCATCTCATCTCTAACAGATTCAGCTTATTGGGTGAGATACAACTTCAGCATTGAAGTAAACTCTTGTGTTGATCCAGTGTGAAGGTTTCCTGATCTTTGTACTCCTTCTCAAAGGTTGTATCTGCTTAGTTTATGTTTCATTTTTTTCACTTGGCGCATCTACTTGAATCTCAGCCTCTGATTCTGATGGCATCTCATCTTGATCATGAGCTACTGAGTTCTCTTCAGGTTGAGCTTGTGTAGACTGCTCAACATTTCTACTGTCCCCCTCACGATCAGGATGAGCGCTCTCAACACTATCAGTTGCAGTAGATGGTACATTTTCAAGGACAAGTTTCACCCTTGGTAGAGAAGGTATACTGTTTGCTGCTCCATCAGCCTGGTTTGCAAGAACCATATCTTTCTTTCCTCCTCCAAAAAGACCAACTGAGCCTTGCTCCTTGTGAATCTCAGAGCATACCTCATCTAGAGAAGGTAGCTCCTTATTCCTTAGGATATGCTTGATGAGGTCGCTATAGCTTGGATGGAGGGTAAGCAGCAAAGCAAAGATTTTGTCTTGCTCTCTCCTTTGATTAAGCACATCAAGTTCAATAGTTGCTGGCCTGAACATCTCAAGTTCAACCCACAAGGATCTGAACTTCCGAAAATGTTTATCAAAATCATTGCCCTCTTGACTAAGGGGACGACTGGTTTTTCCGGTACCACTCGCAAACGCAACTTTTGCGGTTGGTAACGATTATTGGTGGTTTGCAACAATCATTCAGATTGCTCTAAATCGCTTCAAACCGATATATATATTTTTTAAAATATATATATATATATAGAAAAGTAAAAAAATTTAATAAAAAATTTAAAATTGAAATTATAAAAATACTAAAATATATCTATTATATTTAATTAAAATTATAAAATTTTATAATAAAAAAAATTTCAATATTTTTTTTTAAATTAAAATTATAATTTTCTAAATATAAATGTTATATTTATTATAATTTTATGATTTTTGATATTTTTATAAGTATGTTAAATATAAATATTGTTAATTTATTATTTGACCGTTACCGCATTTGGTAGTTAACCAGTCATAAGTCTCCTACAAATGCACCAATTTTTAGCCGCAGTAACAGTCGTACAAATCTCTTAAAACTGCTAGAAACCGCAATCGTCCGCATCCGCAAAACTCTCGCAACTGCTGCGTTTAAACCAGTCAGGCCCTAAGAGTATTGATAGTCCTCTTGACTTCAAAGAGTCTACTGATGTTGGATTGTTTCCATACACCTTCTGAAGTTTATACCACAGCTCCTTGGAAGTTTCACAATAGGAGTAATCTTCCTGAAATGAGGCTGTGCTGAAGAATGGACAACACCAACTGGTCCTCTTGACATTTCTTCTTGGTGCCAGCATCAGCAACAACAATATTTTTACGATCCTCTCCTAGGATAGTTTTTTTTGTGGTCTGCCTTCTTCAACAATCTCCCAAAGCCCTCTGCCTCAAGAGCTGTCTTAGATAGCTGCCCAATGTAGATAGTTAGCTCCTTTAAGAGTAACTAGAATCACACCACCATTCTTGAGTTTTCTCTTGAATCCATCAAGAATCACAACAACAGAACTGGAAAAAATTTAAGAACAGAGGAAAGAGACTGGTGTGAATGATAAGAGATTTTAAAAGAAAAAGAGAAATAAACCAGAACAATTTGCGGAAGAGATTTAGGTTTCAAGAGCTCTGTAGCTCAGATACCATGAGAATTAATGAGAGTTAATGAGAATTATTTGAGAGATTTTGGGAAGAACTAAGAGAGATATGTGAGAGAATCCAAGAGAGAGACAAGAATATTTGAGAAACCTTTTTTCCTTAGATTAATAGTTACATAAATAAATCTAGCAAGGAAAATAGGACAATGAAAATGAATAAACAAATGAAGATGAATAAACTAATGAAGACCAGATCTGGGTAAGTTACTTTCAGATAGTGACAACTCTCTTCTCTCTCTCTCTTCCTTAGCATATCATGTGACTTTGGCTTGTTTCCACACTCCAACAGCTCTATCTTTGCCTCCACTTGTTTAAATTCGTTCAAAACTTCGGGCAAAATATTTAAATCAGTCTCACACATTTTTTGCTTCAGTTTTCCTGTCCCTGATTTTCTGTCCATGATTTGCTGTCCATGATCTCCTGTCCATGGAGATCATGTCCATAATCAATCAGGTTTCATGTCTA